>NW_004444098.1:5192102-5223971 GCF_000243295.1 Trichechus manatus latirostris | reverse complement strand
AAGTGTTCTGGAATTCCCATTCTTCACAATGTTATCCATAATTTGTTATGATCCACACAGTCAAATGCATTTTCATAGTCAATAAAACACAGGTAAATATCTTTCTGGTTTTCTCTGCTTTCAGCCAGGATCCACCTGACATCAGCAATGATATCCCTCACCACCACTTTAAAGCAGTGCTTCTCAAACTATCAGTAGTGAAAGATCAGGTTCGTTGCTGTTTTTGTTTAAATTTCCAATCTATCACTGACCAAAACTTTTGTAGAAAAAAGTTCAAACAAAAAATAAATTTTCTAATGAAATGAAATAAAAAAATAATCATCCAAAATGCAAGCTGAATCTCTTTATTATTTATCAGATATAAAATCACTCTTTTAAATTGCTACAAAAGTTTCTAAATACTTACTCTGGATTTCTGGACTTTGTTCATGAACAATACCTAGGGCTCTCTAAAGCCTGGCCATTCAAAGGGTGGACCAAGGACCAGCAGTATCAGCATCACATGGGAGCTGGTGAGAAATGCAGACTCTTAGGCCCCACCCCACACCTACCAAATCAGAATCTGCATTTGGAAAAGGATTCCCAGGAGATATGTGTGCACAGTCAAGTTTGCGAAGCACTGGCCTAAGCTGTCTATAAAATAAAAAACAATAACAAACAACTCTACAGACACACACACAGGTATACACACACATAAATGTGAGATCTCAGAATGTTTTATTATCAACTTGCCTTATTTATAATAATTTTTTAATAAATGCACTTGTAAGGAAAGTGTGAGCCACTTGTCAGCTGGCCTGTCCTTCCTACCCCTGGGGCTCCATTTATGATTCACACACATCTCCATTTCCATGGTCCACAGAAGATCAAGTTTCTGCCTCATTAACATAACTGCCTCTAATCCTGTCTCATTAACATCATAGAAGTAGGATTTACAACACACAGGAAAATCACATCAGATGACAAAATGGTGGACAACCACACAATACTGGGAATCATGGCCTAGCCAAGTTGACATGCATTTTGGATCCATGACACTATGTCAGTCTAAAAGTTAGCCCAGTGCTTAATGCAGAAACACTAGAAATACTCCCCCTAAGAACGAGGAATGTCCACTGCGTGTTGGCCCCAAGGTTGTTCATTTCTTCATAGCAAGCTGGAGCTGGTAGCCTAAAAAGGCTGCTAGCACCATACTCAAAAGTTTACACATCCAATTACTTTTAAAATAGCTCAAATAAGTAGCTGTTTAGCGATTTAGAGCCTGCCTGCTTTGCATAACCCGAAAAACTGCACCCATGTAGTTATAAACACCTGTAGTTATAAAGACCCCAAGCCCCTGCTGCCCCTCGGAGCTCTCTGACCCAGAGACTTCCCATCTTGCTGCTGAGGGACATCACCCCCTCACCCCTTTCCCTCTCCCCTGAGAGTTCCTTTGCCCTCTTCCCCTTCTGGTGCCCCCCACCCCTCACAGTTTTAGGCTGCAAAATAAATAGCTTGTTTTGCAACACTGCCATCTGGTGGTCATATCATTTTCCTGGCTCAGTCCTTAACTCGGCACTCAAGACACCACTCACTACCACCACTTCTATTATTTAACATTGTGCTGGAAAGTTCTAGCTATGCAGTTAGATAGGAGAAAGAAATCAGAAGCACTAAAACTGGAAAAGAGGGAGTGAAATTATTATTATTTAAGATTATAGCAAAGAATCCCTGGAAAACCCAAGACAAACAAACCAAAAATAAGACTAAAGACAATCAGAGAATTGAAACCATGGCAGAGTCAACAGCTTTCATAAATATACCAGCAACAAGTTAGGAGCTATAAGGACAGAAAGGAGTCCTTCTCACTATTCCAACAACAGAGGTAAAGCACCAAGGGATAAGCTCAACAAATATTCACAAGTTGAGGAAAAACTTAAGAATGGGATGGAGGGACACAAAAGATGGGACCATTTGCAGTGCACGGTCAGGTATAGGATGGCTCATTTCTCTAAAGCGGCTTCCTAAATTAATACATCCATTTAATGTAATCCTGATAAAATTACCATTCAGAATTTTTTTAAATAAAACTGGACCAGGTGATTCTAAATTTCATTTAGAAATATAAACAAATATATCAAGGAAAATTCCGGAAAAGAAGATCAATGAGAGGGAATTGGCTTTGCCAGAGAGGATCCCAATAATGAAAGCGATGTGGTACTGGTGTGTGCCCGGATACACGATGGTTTAGAGTAAAAAGTCCAAAGTAGATCCAAATACACATGGGAAACTAGTATTTTAATATTGAGGTGGCATTTCAAATCTGCATGTGTGGGTATGTGTGTGGGGAGGTGCCTTTTATTTAACAGTCCTGGGAAAACTGAGTAGCCATTTGAAAAAAAATGGGGTGGGGGGAGCTTTGGAGTTGGACCTTATTCTTCATACCAGGGTACATTCTAAATTATATCAATGATTTAAAGTAAAAAATGAAAAGTTTTAAAAAGTTGAAGAAACTTGGGAGAATTCATTTAGAACTTCAAAGAAGGTAAAGTATTTCCAACTACGCCACAAGGCCCAGAAATCAGAAAAGAAAAGATTAGAAAATTAGGTGCATAAAAATCATTCAAAATAAAAATTACCACAAGCAAAAGCAAAAGAAGAATGACAAACTGAGAGAAAATATTTATAACTCATACTTTAGGAAAAAAGGTTAATTTTTTTGTTTTTTGTTTTTTTTTTAGTTTTCAAATAGACTTTATTTTTTAGAGTGGTTTTAGGTTTACAAAAAAAATTGTGCAGAAAGTACAGAGAGTTCCCATATGCCCCACCAACACACACATAAAACACACAGTTTCTCCTATTATTAACATCTTGCATTTCTGTGGTACTTTGGTTACAAGTGATGAACTCATATCAATACATTATTATTAACCAAAGTCCAGAGTTTACATTCGTGTTCACTCTGCGTTGTACAGTCCTATGGGTTTTGACGAATGCATTATGCCATGTGTCCACCATTACAGTATCGTGCAGGATAGTTTCACTGCCCTAAAATGTCCTGGGCTCCGCCTTTTCATCCCTCCCTCCCTTCCCCTGAGCCCCTGGCCACCACTGATCTATTTACTGTCTCTGTAGTTCTGTCTTTTCCAGAAAAATAGGTTAATTTTCTTATTATGTAAACAGCTCCTACCAATCAACAACAAAAAGGCTGGTACACTGTGTTGATGAAGGTGTGGGAAAACGTGCTCTCATACACTCCTGGGGTATCAATTGGTAAAACCCCCTGTTGTTGTTAGGTGCTGTGTAGTTGATTCCAACTCCTAGTGACCCCATATTACAGAGTAGAACTGCTCCATAGGGTTTTCTAGGCTGTAATCTTTACAGGGAGGAGCCCTCATGGTGTAGTGGTTAACAGCTTGGCTGTTAACCGAAAGGTTGGCGGTTTGAACCCACCAGCTGCTCCGAGGGAGAAAGATGTGGCAGTCTGCTTCCTTAAAGAGTTACAGCCTTGGAAACCCTGTGGGGCAGTTCTACTCTGTTCTGTAGGGTTGCTATGAGTCTGAATAGACTCAACAGCAATGAGTTTGGTTTGGTTTAATCTTTACAGGAGCAGATCACTAGGTCTTTCTCTCATGGAGCTGCTGGGTGGGTTCTAACTACCAACCTTTTGGATGGCAGCCGAGCACTAAACCATTGTGCCACCAGGGCTCCCTTAAAACCCCCTATTGAGGGTAATTTGGAAACATCTATCAAAATTGTGAAAGCACACTCCCTTTGACCAGCTGTTTCAATTCTAGGTATTTATTCCAAAGATATACTCAAGCATGTGAGAAATGATGTAAGTGCTATTGTAAATAATGGTAGAATTTCCATCAATAGTTGGTAAGATAGTGATCTGGGGACAAGAGAGCACTCCTCAGATAAGTCCATGCATATGGCTTCCTAGTAACATGGCCGCCTCTGCTTCTGACCTAGATCAAGGGAGGGGCAATTAGAGAGAAACTCAGCAAACTGGCAGAGGGCCCAGAGTGGGACAAGGGTAACATTTTAACATTTAATATTAACCATTTCTTTCATAAGAAGTACTGGTGGTACAGTCATTAAGCACTCGGCTGCTAATCAAAAGGTCAGCAGTTCAAAACCAACAGCCGTGGGAGAAGGATGTGGCAATCTGCTTTAGTAAAGATTACAGCCTTGGAAACCCTATGGGGGCACTTCTACTCTGTCCTATAGGGTTGCTATGAGTTGGAATCTACTTGATGGCAGTGGGCTTTTGTTTTTGTTTTTCCTTTCATGTTTTATAATTCAGAATGCATATCTTTGAGTGTTACCAGTGGCCGAGTTGACCGTGACTCCTCGTGACCCCATGTGTGTCAGAGTAGAACTGTGCTCCATAGGGTTTTCAATGGCTGATTTTTTGGAAGTAGATCACCAGGTCTTTCTTCCAAGGTGCCTCTGGGTGGACTCGAACCTCCAACCTTCCGGTTAGCAGCTGAGCACATTAATCAATTGTACCACCCAAAGACTCTTCTTTGGGTGGTGTTGTTGTAGCTGGGTGCCATCAAGTATATTCCGACCCATAGCAACCCCAGGTGACAGAGTAGAACGGCTCCATAGGGTTTTCTTGATTGTAATTTTTTCGGGAGGAGATCTCCAGGTCTTTCTCCCGCGGAGCCACTGATGGGTTCAAATCACCGACATCTGAGTTAGCAGCCAAGTGCTTAACCATTGTGCCACCAGGGCTCCTTTTTTGGGTGTAGAGCCCTTATACCGCCATTGCTATAGGGAGAGTGTGTGTGTGTGTGTGTGTGTGTGTGTGTGTGTGTGTGTGTGTGAGAGAGAGAGAGAGAAGAAAAACCTAAACTGTTACTACATTCAGATTATATCTTTTCAATATTTGTACCAATAACTCTCTATTTAGAGCCTGTGAGTCTTTGGGTTTTATTGCATTAGGATACGATGTGACAGAATAACATCACAAACATCTGTACCTACTAAGATTCAAGAGTTAAAATATGAATTTCAATATTCCCCAAAGCATATTTCTTGGGCCACAGTGTTTGATGTGGTGGGGGTAGAGAATGGCTCGTCAGTTTGTCTTCTGTGGCTTTAATTCTTCGATCCCACTTCAGAGTGAGTCCAAACCACTCAAGAGCTCCCTCCCCTCCTTCCTCTGCAGCCACTCATCCTTTGCCTTCTCTATTTCCCTTCCATTTTTGCTTCTCTCCTCTAAAATTTATTAATTTACAATGCTTACAAAAAGAACTAAAACTGCAAAGTAGACAGGAATATGTTTAAGTTGGCTAGTCAAGTATCCTCTTTCCAGTAGGGAAACCAAATTAATATCAGAAGGCTTTTTGGTCAATGCGGAATGATAGCAAAGAAAAGCAAAAGTCTTGAAAGATGTTACTGTCCATACTTTTGGTTTTAATATTCACCCATACACTGACGACTTACACTTCTTTATCTGCAACCCTCTCTCCTTCCCAAGTTCTAATTCTATGTTCTGAAAGGCTTCTTGGACGTCACCGCCTAGATAACCATTAGCATCTCAACTGCAACATGTTCAATGCTGAATTCATCTTGCCCCTAAATCTACATATTTTTCAAAATCAGCAACCATCGCTTTTACTTTCTCTCTCCTTATTTACTTCATTATATTTCTCTCTTTATATAGTAAGATGGTAATTTCAGACAATGGTAGTCTGCCAAGTTCCTCGCCTTCAAAAGAATAAGCATGTTGGAAGGTCCTTGGCTATAGCAAAAGGTGGCCATTATTGTTATGGATAGAATGTATTACTGATGAGATATTTCGGTGTGTGGAGGGAAGGTGGGGGTACACAAGGATGATGAAAAATTCTACAATGAAACGGCCTCTCTGTCTTCTGTGTGGGAGACCCTCATGTGGATAAATGCAATTTCAAGCAAATGCTAAACTCTTGCTATATTCGTGGTTCTCGTCTCCTAGTCAAATTTCTCTACCTCCCAAGACTGGCACCTTCCTGAGTATTTTGTAACTCCAGCCTATGGTGTCTCCCAATCTATAGGGTGCCCAGTCCTTGCACCTTTGCCTTCCGGGCCTCCATCTCTCAGGTGGCATTCCCGCCCGTAACTGCTGCTCTGCTGGTTAAACCAAAAAACCAAGCCAAACCTGTTGCCATCAAGTCAACTCCAACTCATAGCGATCCTACAGGACAGAGTAGAACTGTTCCATAGGGTTTCCAAGGAGCAGCTGGTGGATTCGAACTGCCGACCTTTTGATTAGCAGCCGAGCTCTTAACCACTGTGCCGCCAGGGCTCTGCTGGTTAGGATCTGCTTTTTGCAAACAAGATGCAGCAGAGACAGGCTAGATGCCCACCAAAGAGTCCTTTTTCCGAGCCTAGTGTTAGACTGTATCTCTTAGTGCCCTGGCATCTAGAAGGGGTTAGGAAACCAGCATAGGCCAATGGGGTGGGGTAGAAGAGAATATCAGATTTCCAGACCTGGGCCCCCAACACCCTCCCTCCATGACCTTTCACTCATGCTCTTCTCTTCTAGGTAAGCTGGATAAAGAAGACCCTGGGGAGACCTCTGGGGACGGCAGAGCCCCATGCAGGACGGAAGGAATTGAGGTCTCCAAGTCACTGCTTGGAGGAAAGCCACATGACCGGAAGCATCTGCACTGGACTGCTGTGTAAGTAATAATGCAGCTCTTATTGCGCTAAGCCACTGAAGTTGTTGACTTGTTTGCTATTGCAATTAGCCTAAGCCGACCATTACACAAGAGAATCTGACTCTGGCTATTTTAAGCAGATAAGGAATTTACAGGAAGGATATTGGGTAGAACTGAGAGGAAGGCTGAAGCACCAGCTTGGAAAATGGACAGAAACCAAGGGAGTCTAGAAAGCAAGAAACTGCCCGATGAAGCCACAGGAGAGTCTAGTTGACCACTGCTATTGCCCCCTGCTGGCTCCTGGCTTCCTTCACCGGCTACTGGGAGGGCATAAACTCTAACCTGTTTCGACTTCAAGTCCTGATTTAGAGTCCTGCTGGGAGGGTGGCTCCATTTGGCTGAGCTCAGGAGGTAGGAGCCCATGCTCCAGTGGCCAGGTATCAGGGCAAGCAAGTTGTCTGGCCTTTTGGTTTGCCTAGAGCAGGGTGTCTCAACCAAAGCACTGTTGACATTTGGGGCCAGATCATTCTTCGTTTCACGAGCTGTCCTACCCATTGGAGGCTGTGTAGCAGCCTCCCCAGACTATACTAGATGCCAGTAGCCCTACTCCTTCAGTTGTGACAACCAAAAATGTCTCCAGACTGATGCTAAGTCATTCTATGGGGAAAGAAGAGTCTCTTCAATAAATGGTGCTGGGAAAATTGGATTTTCACATGCAGAAAAATGAAACAGGATCCATGCCTCACACTATACACAAAAACAAACTCAAATGGATTAAGGACCTAAATGTACAAACTAAAACCATAAAATTCTTAGAAGAAAAAGCAGAGGCAATGCTGTCAGGCCTAGCTTTCAACAATAGATTATCTAATGTAATAACAAAAGCATAAACAGCAAAAGACAAAATAAATCAACGAGACCTCATACAAATTAAAAACTCTTGTTCATCAAAAGTGAAATGTCAAGCTACCAACTGGGAGAATATCTTTAGAAACCAGATATCTGACAAGAACCTAATAAGCAAAATACATATAAAACTTTGACAACTTAACAACAAAGGGACAAATAACCCGATCATAAAATGGGCAAAGGACTTGAATAGACATCTCACCAAAAAGGACAGTCAATTGGCCACCAAATACATGAAAAGATGCTTAGCGTCATTAACCACCAGAGAGAAGCAAATCAAAACCACAACAAGATACCATTTCACTTCTACTAGCATGGCTAAGATTAAAAAAACAAAACAAAACAGAAAACAACAAATGTTGGTGAGGATGTGGGGAAATTGGAACCCTTACCTATTGCTGGTGGGAATGCAAAATGGTATACAGCTGTTGTGGAAGATAGTGTGGTGGTTCCTCAAAAAACTAGAAATAGAACTACCATATGACCCAGCAATTCCACTCCTAGGTATATAACCAAAAGACTAGAAGGCAGAGACTCAGAGACTTGTACACCAATGTTCACTGTAGCACTATTCACAATAACCAAAACGTGGAAACAACCTAAATGCCCATCAACAGATAAATGGATAAACAAAATGTGGTATATACATGTAATGGAATACTGCTCAGCCAGCAGGAGAAATGAAGTCTTGATACATGCTACAGTATGGATGGAGCTGGAAGACATGCTGAATGAAGTAAGTCAATCACAAAAGGACAAATATTGTATTACCTTACTTATATAAAAAGACAAGAAAAGACAAACGTATTGAGAACAAAGTGTATTAGTGGTTACCAGCGGCAGGAGGAAGGGGTAAAGGGGGTGTCTTAGGCTGGGTTCTCTAAAGAAGCAAAACCAGTAAAGCATATAAATATCTATACAGACAGATTTCTATCAAGAAAATGGCTCATGCGGTCGTAGAAGCTGGAATGTCCCAAGTCCATGGGTCAGGCTGGAGGCTTCTCCTGACTGACATAGCCACAGGGGCTGGTGAACCCAAGATTGGCAGGTCAGAGAGCAGGGCTCTTGTTCACAGGCTGTGAAGACTGATGAATCCCAAGATCAGCAGGCAAGACATCAGGTAAGTTGCTAGCTCAAGTCCCAAGAACCAGAGGTCAGATGAATAGGAGCCAGCTGCAGGATCCAGAGTGAGCAAAAGCCCAAGAGCCTTGCCACAGAGTCCACCTGTATTGGATGTAGGCCACACGCCCAAGGAAACTCCCTTTCAACTGACTGGCTACTTGCTACAGATCCCATCATGGAGGTGATCACATTATATCAAATCTCATCATGGAAGTGATCACATGGAAGTGATACGACTGCCAAACTACATCATAGCTGCCAAACCACTGAGAATCATGGCCCAGCAAAGTTGACACAGAACCTTAACAATCACAGGGCAGGTTAACAGTGATGGAAATATCGCATTGATTAAGGGTAGAGCTTCACAGCTGATTATTGTAATTGCTGTCACTAAGTTGTACCCCCATAAAAAGTTGAATTGGCAAAGTTGTGTGATAGATATATTTACAAAAATGACAAAAAAAAAAAAAAGAGTAGCTGCTGAGGCTGCTTATGTACAACCAAAAACCTCATGGGATTTGGTTTCTTGGTTTGGAGGTTTAGGGTCATGATTACACGTGACATCCCAGTTAATTGGCCTAATGACATGTTTAGTATTTTTGTTCTACCTCCTAGTTTGCTGCGTAGTGCCTGGGGTCTCTTAAAAGCTTGCAAGCGGCCATCCAAGGCACCACAATTGGTCTATATTCGCCTACAGCAAGAGAGGAAAAAGGAGAGTCGGGAGTAGATGGAGGATATGGAATGTGTGGCTAATTGCCTCCATGAGCAACTGCCTCCTTTACCAGGACACCACAAGAACTGGATGGTGCCTGGCTACCATTACTGAACATTTTGATCAAACATTCTATAGAAGAATCCTAATCAAAAGGGGAAAAATGCAGAACAGAGTTTCAAATTCTCATGGACTTTAGACTTCCTAGAGCCATGAAGGTTGGATGAACCCCCAAAACTATTGCCCTGAGATAATCCTTAAACCTTAAACCAAAAATATCCCCTGAAGTGTTCTTAAAACCAAACAACAGTTTAGCTTAACTAGTAAAAAATGTCAACCTTGAGCATTATGCTCTTTTAAGAACTATCTATATGGGATCAAATTGACAACAGCAACTCAAAAGATTAGATAGGAACCTTAGGGGGCAGTGAGTTCATGTTAATGGGGGAGGAACAACTCAGAAAAGAGGGGTGAGAATGGTTATATAACTTGAAGACTGTAATCAATGTCACTAAATTGGACATGCAGAAACTGTTGAATTGGTGAATGTTTTGCTGTGTATAGTCTCAACGACAACAACAAAATAAATAAAATTATATTAAAAAAAAAGTCTCCAGACATTGCCAAATGCCTCCTGGATGGGGGGAGCAACATTACCCCTGACTGAGAACCACTGGGGAGAGGAAAGCAGGGTCCTGCCTCCCATCAAGCTTCATACACGGTGGATTCCCAAACAGAGGACATGGCTGGGCATCTCCCTGCCGGCATCATCGGTGGATGGCCTTCAGTTTTCTGAACTGGCCTCATGGCAGGCATGGTCAGTGCCCACCCACACCCCCTTGGCAGGTATCAAGGATAGTCCTGCCTTACACAGCTTCAGCCATAAATTAGAGCAACTTTTTTCAAAGATCCTTGCCCTGTATACACCTGGAGGCACAGAACTAGAGTTAAGAGACGTTGGAAGTGATCCACCATAAAAGGTAGTCATCCACAATCAAGGTCCCTGAGTGGCACAAAAGGTTTGTGCTCAACTACTAACCTAAAGGTTGGCAGTTTGAACCCACCCAGAGGCACTGCAGAAGAAAGGCGTGGTAATCTACTTTTGTAAAGATCATAGCCAAGAAAACCCTATGGAGCAGTTCTACTTTGTAATACATGGGGTCACCATGAGTCTAACTCAACGACAGTGGGGTTGGGTTTGTTTGTTTGTTTTGGTTTAGCCACACTCAAAAAGCATTCTATGAGTGGGAAAGTGAATCAAAATTAATTAATTTTTTAAGAAATTGACAAGAAGAGACTCTGGACTAGGATTCAAAAATGAAAACGATTGAGACTTACTGATTAGTAATAATATATCCTCTGCAGTTGTTACAATGGTGTTGAAAATGTTAAATAGAACGATAACCTCTGGCAAACTGTAATTTAATTGACAACAAATCCCCTTGGAGAAAAATGGCACTTCTTTCAGAGAGAGAGGCAGCACTCTGACTACAGATACCACGGTGAGTGCTAGCAGACTCCTCTGAGCACTGGGGCCCCCTGGCTGTGTGTTAAGAAGCTGCCTTCATCAACTGGCCATCAGCAGACACTGGGGAGTTCGTGGGCAGTGAGAGCAGGGAACCAATTAAGGAGCTCCAGGCAGAACTAGAGAGTGATGTACTGTGCACACCATCACCTGCTGTCGGTTACAATGCGGACTCAGGCTCAGCTTGTTCACCTTTGTATTCCCAGCACTTAACATCGTACCTGGCACATCACAGATCTCCATAACTATTGCTGAATGCATGGTGTTGTTCAGGATCCATTGATGACTTTATCCCATCAGTGCCTGCTTATTGACTGCTTCAGTGACTGCCCATTTATATGCTGGGAACTAGACCGAGTGAGAGAGGCAGTGCTATTGAAATACCAGTCCATGAACTGCTAGTAACTGGAAGCTGAATTCGAATGTCAATCTGCTATGTCACTAAGCACAGTGCTTAGTTAGGATGGCATTTTTTTTAAAGGAAAGACTTTCTTGATGAAGGAAGAAATGAGACTAGAAAGCTTAATAAGATATAATTTTCAGCTTTAGAAAACTCATAGGTAGGTAAGAGAAACACACATTTAAAGACATAATGACAAATTTTTTATTAAGTGCCATAATAGAGAGTTGTGAGAAAAAACAGGAAATTGTGGGAGAGAACAGAGGACTGGGCTCCTCTATGGTGGTTCAGGAGTCCCTGGGTGATGCAAACAGTTAATGCACTCAGCCGTTAACCGAAAGGTTGGAGCTTCAAGTCCACCCAGAGGCGCCTCAGAAGAAAGGCCTGGCGATCTACTTTCTAAAAATCAGCCCTTGAAAACGCTATGAAGCACAGTTCTACTCCAACACACACGAGGTAAACATGAGTTGCAATCCACTTGAAGGCAATCTGGTGTTTTGTTTGGTTGTTTGGTTTTTTTGAGCTCTGTCTACGCCATCTGCCCGCCTACATCACCTGTGCTCCTTTAGAACCACCACTCCTCCTGCCTTGCCAAAACCTGGCACTTCTCCATGGCCATGCCCCTCCAGACCTTCTAGACACACACCACACTTCCCGCCACACTCCTTCCCTATGCTGTAACGCGTCTCCCACCACCCTTTCCAGGCCCTGCCCATGCCACGCCCCTTCTTCCATGCATGTGCTCCTCAGGCCAGTGACTGTACCTTTAGTGTGACACCCCTCTTGTCCAGGCCACGCTCACTTGTTAAGTTCCAGCTGCTCTGGCCATGTCCCTCCTGGGCGGCCCCACAGGCCCTAGTCCTGGGGAAGCCCAGGGCACTGGGGAAAGTAGGGGGAGGATCTTCTGAGAAATTGTGACAGATAACTGAGAACTGTGGGAAAGAACAGAGAATGGTGGGAGAGACAGGGAGTTCTGGGAGAGACAAGGGATTTGGGAAGAGAATGGAGAATTGTGGGAGAGAACTGGGAGACTGAAGATTCAAAAAGAGAATGGGGAGAGCATACATAAAATATAGAAGTCTGACCCACAGCCTGAAGCAACAGCCTAGGAAGTCAAACCACTACCTCAGTAACAATGGGTCCAAAATGGCCAGGACTTGATTAATAACTGACAGCTTCCTTAATTTTGGCCCCTGTTTCCAATTTCGGACCAACTGAAGCAAGCCAAATATGTTCCCCTAAACATCACATGGAGCCCTGGTGGCGCAGTGGTTAAGAGCTTGGCTACTAATCAAAAGGTCGGCAGTTTGAATCCACCAGCTGCTCCTTGGAAACCCTACAGGACAGTTCTACTCTGTCCTATAGGGTTGCTATGAGTTGGAATCAACTCGATGGCAATTTGGGTTCAGTTTGGGTTGGAACCATCACATGGGATGCCCTGCTTCTAGTCAGTCCCCCTCCAGCTTTCCCATGCCAACAGCCTCCAATCAGAGCATGTCTGAAGCCCTCCCTGTTTTCCACTATAAAGCTTTCTCACTCTCCTACCTGCCTTTGAGTCTGTCAAATGCAAGCAATGGTGGCTAACTCACTTGCAATTGCAAGTCTGAATAGATAGCCATTGTTTGTTCTTATTTTGGTGCTCCTTGTCTATTTCCACAAAGTGGAGAATTGAGGGAGAGAACGGAGAATTGTGGAAAAAAGAAAAAAAATGGAGAGAGAATGAAGAAGCGTGAGAGAATGGGAACTGTGAAAGGAAACAAAGACTTACAGGAGAGACAGGGAATTTTGGGAGAGAACAGAGAATGGCAGTTGACTGAGGACAGAGAATTGTTGAAGACGACAGAGAGCTGTGGGAGACGAGAGTTGTACAAGAAAGAGAATTGCTGGAAAGACTAGAAATTGAGGGAGATAATGGAGAATTGTGGGAGAGACTGGGAATAGTGTGAGAAAGATCAGAGAATTGTGAGAGAGAAAAGAAAATGTGTGAGAGAAAGGGGATTGTGTGAACTCCTGGGAATTGTGGGAGAGACAGGAAATTATCAAAGAGCCAAGGAATTGTAGGAAAGAACAGAGAATTGGGAGACAGGAAATTGTGACAGAGAACGAAGAACTGTGGAAGAGAAAAGAGAACTGTGGGAAAGCAAGGGAATTACAGGAGAGAAAGGGAATTCTGGGAAATACTGAGAAATGTGTTAGAACTGGTGGTTGTGGGGGAGAGAAGGAATTGTGGGAGAAAATGGAGAATTATGAGAGAGACAGGGAGTTGTAGGAAAAACCAGGAAGAGTGGAAGAGACAGGGATCTGTGAAAGAGAATGGAGTATTTGTGAGAGAGAACTGAGAATTATGGGACATGGAATTGTGGGAGAAACAGGGAACTGTGGGAGAGACAGCGGACTGTAGAAAGGAAGAGAGAATTATGGGAGAAACAGTGAATTGTGGGAAATACTAGGAATTGTGGGAGAATGAAGGAACTGTGGGAAATTCTGGGAATTGTAGGAAAGACAGGACTGTGGAATACACAAGGAATTGTGAAAGAGAAAGGAAATTGTGTGAATTGTGGGAAAAATTGGGAATTGTGGGAAATAATGGAAATTGTGGGAATTGTGGGGAGATGGAATTATGGGAAGGACAAGAAATTTTGGGAAAGGACATTGAATTGTGAAAGAGGACAATGAATTATGGGAGAGGTCGGGAATGAAAAGAGAATTGTGGGAGAAACAGAGAATTATGGGAAGTACATGGAATTTTGAGAAAGAACACTGAATTATGGGAGATTGAACTGACTGTGAAAATACTAAGGATTTGGGAGAGTGAAGGAATTGTAGGACATCGTGGGAATTGAGGGAAAGAGAAAGAATTGTGGGAGAGACAGGATTTGCGGAATATACAAAGAATTACAAAAAAGAAAGGGGACTGTGGAAATGAAAAGAGAAGTGTGGGAGCAACAGAGAATTGTTGGAGGGACATGGACTTCTGGGAGGGAATACTGAATTTAGGGAAAGACAGGATTGTGTGAATGAACAGAGAATTGTGGGAAAAGTGGGAATTGGGGGAGAGACAAGGAACTTTGGGAGACTCGGGATTGTGGAAATACTGGGAATTGTGAGATAGTTAATGAACTGTGGGAAACAGTGTGAATTGTGGGAAAGATAAAGAATTGTGGCATAGACAGGATTGTGGGAAATACTAGAAATTGTCGGAGAGACAGGGATTGTGGGAGGGACAACTAATTTGGGGAAAGAATATTGAATTGTGGGAGAGACTGGGAATTCTAGGAGAGACAAGGGATTGTGATGAGAAAAAAGTATTATAGGAGAGTCAGGGAATTGTGTGAAATATTGGGATTTGTGGGAGAAACAGGGAATTGTGGGATAGACAAGGAATTCTAGGAAAGAACATTGGATTGTGAAACAGATCTGGAATTGTGGAAGAGATGGGATTGTGAAGAGGAACAGAGAATTATGGAGAAAAAAAGGAATGGTAGGAAATAGTGGGAATTGTGAGAGAATAGGGGATTGTGGGAAATACTGAGAATTGTGGGAGAGGGAATTGTGGAAGAGAAAGGAGAAATGTGGGAAAGGCAGGGAATTGTGAGAGAATGAAGAATTGTAAGAGAGATGGGGAATTGTCGGAGAGACTGAATAATTGTTAGAAAGACGGGTATTGTGAGAGAAATGGGATTTTTTTTTAAGAAACAGGGACTTGTGAAAAAGAATGGAGTATTGTGAAGGAGAATGGAGAATTTTGAGAGATAAAGAATTGTCAGAGAAAACAAAAAATTGTGGAACAGACAGGGAATTGTGGGAGAGATAGGGAATGGTAGGAAATAATGAAGAATTATGGGAGAGAATTGTGGGGGCACTGAGAAATACAAAAGTAGCAGCACTTTTGAAAGGACGAGGAACCATAGGTTTGGGACAGTGACTCATTTTTCCAGTTTGTAACTCCAAAAGAGCTGCGGATTTTTACTTTGTACTAAACCCTTAGTTCTGATAGTAGCAGTTCACATCCTATTATCATAGATTGGCAACCCCACAGGTGCTACCTTGTATTTGCATGCACACACACATATACACACTCACACACACGTATGCATGCACACACACATACACACACTCACACACACGTATGCATATACACAAATACAAACACATACACACACCAATACACACACACACACACATGTATTTCTTGGAGATTAAAAATAGGCACCAGAAATAAAAAGTATAATAAGAAGGTTAGGAGATTTTTTTTTAATCTCCTAAAACAAATAAAACTTATGAAAAAGAGACAAAAAATAAGAAAATTAGAGTATCGGTCTAGGAGATCCAATATACGAGTAACAGGAGTTCATTAAAGAAGAGAACTAATAAAAAGGGAAGAGAGTAAATTACCAAAATAATGTAATAACACATACTCAGTGTGAACGTTGTGAGTTTCCACATCAAATGGGCCCATCGAGTGCTCAAGCCAATGAAAGCAAAGAGGTCCACATTAAGGCACAGCTTTTCAGGACACTGGTAAGAAAGAGAAGATCTTAAAAATACTGAAGAAGATAAAGAGAAATGGCATTTAATCTCTATACAGCAACAAGAGAAACTAGAAGGCAATGAAGCAACAGCTTTAACATTCTGAGGAAAATATTTTCCAAATCTAAAATTTTATACCTACAATCAAGTGAAAGAGTGAAACACTGACATTTTCTGATTTTCGAGATCTCAAAAACTGATGTGCTCCCAAAACAACGGAAAGAATATATGGTAACCAGCAACCAGAGATCTAACACAGTATAATATAAAGGGATGAACAACTTCCAGGAAAACATGAAAAGCAAGTCCCAGGAAGACAACTGGCGTAAGTTCTTTGCAAACAGTCTAGAATTGGGCAGTGGCAAGGGTGGAGTGCTTATCTAGGAGTTAAGTCTCAAGGAAAACAACAATGAAACATATAGAATAGTTGATATATTTGAGTGCATGAGAGGAAATTTTAAATGCTGACAAGAAATTTAGGGATAATCATTAAAAACTAAACCGACAAAGGAAAAAAAAAGCAAGTGTTAAATTCTAGTGAAAACTTTGTACAAGAAAGAATATTCATCATCATTCATTAAGCCAACCTTTCAGCTAATAATCAAGCACTTGACTCAGCTATTGGTAATATTTTCATAGTCATAATAATGTAAATACTAAACCCTAATTTACCCAAAATTGTTATATAACTACTGGTATGGGAGAAGACAGGAAGATGTTTGTGTTTGTGTGTGCATCCATGTTAGGAGGGGAGAGGGGAAAGAGTCAAAATCTCATTCTCAATAATCAGATGTCAATCGATAATCTAAAACTGAGATCTATGTATATATATCAGTAGTAGCATGTTAGATTGGAATGTGGAGGGACGTGCCAGAAGAAGTAGCTAAAGGGCAGTGATTCTTTGCCTTCGGGGAGCAGGAATTGGGGATGAAGGTGTCCCCCCTGCCACACCCCGAGTATTCTTGCCCACCTTTAACATGCTGCTTGAGTATCTCCTCCTCTATAAAGACCTCCTGTTACTTACTCTTCCCTTCCTACCCACATCCGGTCCATCACCCTCACGATAGTCACTTCTTCCTTTTTGCCTCAGAATAGTCTGTATGTAAGGAGCCCTGGTGGCACAATAGGTAAGCACTCGGCTGCTAACCAAAAGGTTGGTTGTTTGAACCCACCCAGCAGGTCCGCAGGAGAAAGACGTGGGAATCTGCTTCTGTAAAGATTACAGCCAAGAAAACTCTGTGGGGCAGTTCTACTCTGTCATATAGCATCACTATGAGTTGGAATCAACTCGCTAACACCCCCTCAAAAAAAAAAACAGTCTGTACATACAGACACTGAGGTTACAAATATGGTTGCTTCTTTGCATGCCCGAATCTCCCCTTAGCAGGGGTTCCTAACCTCTTTTGTGCCATAGACCCCTTTGGCAGTCTGGTGAACGCTATGAACATCTTCTCAGAGTAATATTTTTACATGCGTAACACAAAATATAAGGAATTACAAAAAAACTGTATGGGAATACAGTTGTCGACATATTTTTAAAAATTTAAATACAACAGATTTGTGACGGATATAGGCCAGGTTTCCCAGGAAATATATTCCGAGTCTCCGAGATTTGCATGTAAGAGTTGTCCTCTCGGGAATAACAACTGTGAGAGAGTGAGGGTAGAAGGGTTGGGCAAAGGGAGAAGTTGAACTGCAACAGATCCTATGAGCAGCTCTGAAGCTGGAATGGCCCTTCTGAAGTTGTCCCCTTTGAGGTAAGCACGCTGGGCCTATGCACCCTTGCAGAGACCACTCATTGGATGCAGCCCGTTCTCAGGGAGGGAATGTGGCTTCGCTTGAGGAGACAGTTGTCTTAGGCAGAGGGCAAATCCTAGAGAGACACTCAGCTCAGAGCTGCCAGCTGCCAGCACTCCCAGCACCCAGGGGATGACTACAGTGAGTAGAAAGATACACGATTCTTTATTAACACTTTATTGTTGTTAGTTACTGTGGAGTCGATTCTGACTCACAGCAACCCCGTGTGTTGCAGATAATTGCTCCATAGGAATTTAAAAGCTGTGACCTTTTGGAAGTAGATCACCAGGCCTTTCTTCTGAGGCACCACTGGGTGGGTTTGAACCGCCAACCTTTAGGTTAGTGCTGTTGTTGTTGTTACTTGCAGTCAATTCTGACTCATGGTGACCATGTGTGCAGAGTAGAACTGCTCCATAGGGTTTTCAAGGCTGTGACCTTTCAGAAGCAGAATCACCAGGCCTGTCTTCCAAGATGCCTCTGGGTGGGTTTGAACCGCCTACCTTTCGGCTAGTAATCGAGCACTTAACCATTTGTGACACCCAAGGACTCCTAACAAGGTCTAAAAAAAAAAAACACTGCCCTCCAGTCGACTCCGACTCGTAGCGACCCTATAAAACAGAGAACTGCCCCATAGGGTTTCCAAGGAGCAGCTGGTGAATTCGAACTGCTGACCTTTGGTTAGCAGCTTGAGCTCTTAACCACTGTGCCACGAGGGCTTCCTAACAAGGTCTAAACAACAACAACAAAAAAAACAAACCCGTTACCATAGAGTCCATTCCGACCCATAGCACCCCTATAGGTCAGGGTGGAGCACCTGGTGGATTCAAACTGCTGACCTTCTGGTTAGCAGCCACAGATCTTAACCACTACACCACCAGGGTTTCCAACAATAGCTAGCTACCTTAATTTCTAAGTAGTGATGAATGGTATTTTTGAGGCAGACACAAACAGCTACATGTGATCTCATTTACACCTGTGATTACCATTGGTGTCACAGAGCTAACACTACTGGGATTTGTTGCCTACATTCCTAATGGAAGAAAATGCTAAATTTCCGCTCAAGGTAAGTGAAAATAAAAACGTACTTTTTTTTCCATCGAAGTCCACACCCAGCTAAGAAGTCCTTGGGGGTAGGACCCTGTCTTGTGCACTTCGGAAAGTTCAAGAGTCGGCCGCAGCTCCGGACACCTACTGACGTTTCTGGAGTGATTACTATAATTTAAACTGACGGGACCCTATTTTAAAAATAGAAATTTAAAAACTCCAGAGTAACCCCTCTGCCGCTTACAGCCTCTATAGCCAACAGCCTCACTCCGGGCAAGTCTCTGAACCAAAATAAAATCTCACCTCTCTAAGGCGTGATTAAATGGTCTCTTGGCCGGGAGGGGCGTGGCCGGAGAGCGCGCCCTCGCGCTTATAGGCCGACTGGGGGAGGAGGAGGGATTCGCTCCGCGGAGGTTACCAGAAGCCCCGCCTCTTCAGTCCGCGCCCCGCCTCCCGCACGCCCGGAAGTCCCGCCTTCGGAAAAGGAAGCGGCGGCGTGAGCGGGTGCCGGCTGTGACCGCGGAGACAGCGGTGACCGGGTGAGGGGAGGGTGGCGGTGGCAGCTGGTCACTGCTGCTCTGGGCTTGGGTTGGCGGTTAAAGGCGGGGGCCGGCCGCCCGAAGCAGCCCGGGAGAGGAGTAAGGTGCGGAGGGGCGGTCTGGTTGCGGCCGGTGGGGTCTGGAGTCTGGGAGCTGGAGCAGGTGGGAGGCGCGAGGACGGCGTGAGGGAGATTCTGGCAGTATCCCGGCCTCCGCTGTCCCTTGCTTCTTTCCTCGATTCCTCTTTTCTGCGCCGTACTCTCCCACGACCCCTTCGCTAAGGCGCCGGGGCCGAGGGTCGGGTCTGGGCAAAGTGGGTCTCCCCTCCCCCATCCGGATTACCGCCTCGCGGACCTTCTCCCACAGGCCTGCGCTCCTCGCTGTGATGTCATCTTTCTTAGAGACCTCCTCACTTTCACCTCCCAAACCCGCACATCCTTAAAAACGTGCCCCAAAGGGTGACATAGATCTCACAGTAGTGTTTCCCAAAAGAGGGGAATATATTCAAACGGATCCCTCGAGGTGGGTGTCCTGCCAGTAGGTTCCCATACGGATGACAGGTAGGAAGAACAAGGTTGGCCAGATTAAGAATAACAGGAGAGTAGCCTGAACCGAGACGTCAGCGTTAATCTGTTTCTTTGCTTCGACCCGTGTGTATTTAGAATCGGTTGGAGTCAAGGCGGTGATTCCAGCCATGGGTTTGTCTGCATCTACTCCTGCTGTTGCAGTTCAGACCTCAAATGCTTCAGACCATCAGACAGCATCCCCGCCTTCAGGATGTCCAGTGCATGAAGGGAAAATGAGAGGTAATCAACTCTGTCTAGAAAATAAAAAACAAAAGACAGTTCTCAAAAGGATTTTAAAGAAGAGGGAGTGTAGCCTGTTGGTAAAGCACCAGGGCCTGGGAGTGACTCAGCTTGGGTGTGGTCCTTATTTTGCCCCTTGTGAGGCATGTGACTTTAGACAAGTTGCTTCTGTTAAGTCTGTCCGCTATCTGTAAGCTGGGGATACTGTGATAATATTTTAAAGGGCTGTTGTGAGGATTCATTGAGATAATGCATGAAAGTGTTTCAGACAGTACTTGACACTTACTGATTGTCCCATAAATCACCTCCCACCCCCAAAGTTTATCTGTGTCTATGTAGGTGGTTTTCACCTGGGGCCAGTTGTGTCTCCCAGGGGGCATTTGGCATTGTCTGGGGCCATTTTTGGTTGTCACAACTGGAGGAGATGGTGCTGCTGGCATCTCGTGGGTAGAGATCAGAGAGGCTGCTCAGCATCCTGTGATGAATAGGACAGCTCCTCACAACAGAGCATCATCTGGCCCCAGATGTCAGTAGTGCCGAAACTGAGAAGCTCTGGTCTAAATGTAGCTGTCTTAATAAACTTTACTCCTGCATGCACTGCAGTATTCATGTATAGCACAGTGGTTAAGAGCTCGGCTGCTAACCAAGAAGGTCGGCAGTTCAAATCCACCAGCCATTCCTAGGAAACCCTGTGAGGCAGTTCTACTCTGTCCTATAGGGTCGCTAGGTGTCAGAATCAACTCCGATGGCAACAGGTTAAAAACAAGTCAGCAGCTGGTGGCCTTGCAGTCCATTCTTTACATGCACGGTGAGATGGAAAAGCTCTCTTTCATTTTTAATTGGTCCATGTTTGCTATAGATTGTATACAAGCATGTCTTGAGTCCATCTGACCTTTGACTCCTTGTTTTAACCTGTGAGAGAGAGAGGAACCTACATGGAGTGCTCCCAGAGTACTAACGCTTCCTTGTGTTGCAGTCGTTCATGCCATCACTCAGTCAGCAAAGATTTACTCACTGCCGACTCTGTGCCAAGCATTGCCGGGGTTTGTTTGCTTTTGTACTGAGAGAACCAAAAACCAAACCAAACCATTGTCATGGAGTTGATTGTGACTCATAGTATAGGACAGAGTAGAACTACCCCATAGGGTTTCCAAGGCTGTAATCTTGACAGGAGCAGACCGCCACATCTCCCATGGAGCGGCTGGTGTGTTTGAACGGCCGACCTTTTGGTTAGCAGCCAAGCACTTAACCACTGCACCACCAGGGCTTCTCACTGAGAGAACAGCAGGGTACAAAACAGACCAAAATCCTTTGTCTAATAGAGCTTATATTCTAGTCCACAGGATTCTGTGTGATAGGTTTTCTCCCTGTTTTACAGTCAAGCAAACTGAGGCATGGAGTAACTAACTGATAGTCTCTAAATCATACAGCTAGTGAGTGGCAAGGCTGGCGAAAATTCTGTGACCTTGGACAAGGACAAATCCAATAGATTCTGACAAAGCACGTGTGCTTCTGCTGTGAGCGTCCCCAAGGAGGCTGTAGGGCTGTCCACTGGTTTATTTCATTTGGGTGTATCCTGAAGAGCCAGCAGTCAGATTTATTTACATTAGTAAAAAGTGTAGGTATTTGTAGGAGATTGAAGGGGCTACTGGTTATACAATGTGAAAAATTTAAACACATTCTTTTCTTTCTGACACCCAGCTAAGGGCAGCTGTGTGGAAAGGGTTGGAGCTTTGCTTGGTAGAGAGGAGAGGGATAGCAGGACTCCCTTCCCCCCTAAAGTGGGTAGCGGCATGGGGTACTAGGGGGCGAGGGCTGGGAGGAGAGGCACAGAAAACGAAGTGTGTACAGCATCCAGCATTGCCACATCTGTGGTCACTACTGGTCACTGCTGCTGCCTAAGATAGGGATTCCGTCACACGAGCAGCCCTCTCCCAGGGCAGTAGCTTGCCAGGTGCCTGTCCGTTCTCTCCTAACTTGGAGAGCAGTTCCTCAGGCCCTGCGCTCGCACGGATCCACACTCTGGATCCTTGGGCCTTGCGGCCCTTCCTGCTGCTGATCTTACTAGGCTCAGACCTGCCCTCTTCAGAGGCATCTTTGATGTCTGCCTCTTCTTGCTAAACCACGGCCATGTGCTCGTGGGGAGTCACACCTAGGCAGAGAGTTGTGTGTTATGCCTCATTTCATTCTGGGAAGAAAGTGCAGGCATAGCGCCACTCAGATTTTCTGCCACTAGCTCTTTGTGGAGTCCCGTGCCTGGGTGGTACAAACGGTTTATGCATTCAGCTGCCATCCCAAAGGTTGGTGGTTCGAGTCCACCCAGAGGCACCTCAGAAGAAAGGCCTGGCAATCTGCTTCCAAAAACTCAGCCATTGGAAACCCTACAGAGCACAGTTCTGCTCTGACACCCATGGGGTTGCCACAAGTCAGAGTCCACTCAATGGCAACTGGTTGGCCTCTTTGAAGGCTGCTGTGCGCATCTGCTTCCCTCACCCCAGTATTCACACAGTGCATCAGTACAGAATGCCTGGCCTGCACTGTACCCTAATTGGTCAGGAACTTGTCTGCAGCTTGCAAAGGCAAGTCAGGGACACTGGGTTAAAAGTGGCCCGGTCCCCACTTAGGTTCCTTGGCAGCAGCTCCCCATTGCAGTCCAGGCTGAGTACCTTCCAGCCAATTATTAAAACCATGGCATGGATAAGAAACTCTTGCAACTGACGAGGATTTCTGTTCGTTTATGTTTGATGGGGGCAGGGCACAATAAGAGGATAGGTCTCCGTTTCTCTTTCGGAGGCAAAGAAAATATACAAAACATCTTTAGGATTTCGGAAAGTTAGGTAGCTTTAAATGATAGAAACCTGGCTTTTCCTCTGCTGGTAATCATTGGTCAAAAACGAAGCTCTTTAGGGCCCCTAGAGAGAGAGCCACGTGTCCTGCCTTTGTGGTGACACCATTTTCCTACTTGATTTATCTCAGGTTGCCCACTGAGCACAAAACCATCAGACTCCACCTGTGAGAGCAAAACGTACTCTCTGCCTGCCCACCAGGAGCGTGCGTACGAGTATGTGGAATGCCCCATGAAGGCCGCTGCGTCTGAGAATAAGGAGAATCTGGATCCTTCCAATCTGGTAAGGTCTGCTCATCTCCGCTTGCTAGGACTTAACTGTGCTGAGATTCTTTCACGAACTCCCAAGACAAACTGCAGGCTGTTGGGATTGATTCTTCTGTCCTTTTAGAAGAAAGACGTTGGGTATTCCTTCCACAGGGGAAATCGGGAATGTATGACTTGCGGAGTCTAGTTTCAGAGAACGCCTGAGAAAGAAAACCACTTACTAAAAGCCAGAATAGCTTTACTGGAAAGAGGCTGTGCCAAATGAATGTTTTCTTTTGGGCTAGAGTTACTAGGTGGTAGCCCCGGGAACTCTGTAAGGAGTAGAGCTAGAGTTAGCAAAGGTGGTTTTGGTCTTGGGAAACCCTTGCAGGTGTGCTACGAGATGGGGCGCGTCTCCAGGCACGTGTGGGTGCCGCCTGCACATGAGTCCCAGTGTGGCGCAGTGGCAGCGTGACCACCAGAGAGCATGAGAACAAGACGGGTTGTGGCCTGGCCATATTTTGTCATGGTCATACATCATAGGGTTTCATTTGTGGAATCACATTTGAATGGCGAGACAGATGGATTTGAACCTGCACTTTAGAGGGCCACGGGCTCTTCAAGAGAATCTAGAAACCGTGATGAATCAGGCACCATTTGACAGTGGTTTTAAATCTGGTCAGAGGAGAAGACGACAAGAAATGTAACCACATGTTTATTTATCATTTATGAGAACTCACTCAAAGGGGAAAAAGCACTTCAGCCCTCTGACTCTGCAGAACAGCCAAATTCTCAGAGACTTCTAGAACTTTGATGCCGCTGGGTTCGGAGGGACCCTGTGCCTTGTGTGTGAGGTGTTTCTTTCCAGAAAGAAGTTAATTATACTGCGTATTTTTACTTTATATCCTGTTACCAACATTACACAATCTGCTGCTTTGATGTAGATGCCACCACCTAATCAGATGCCGGCCCCCGACCAGCCCTTTCCACTGTCTACTGCCAGGGAGGAATCCTCCATCCCAAGAGCAGATTCCCAGAAAAAGTGGGTTTACCCGTCAGAACAGATGTTTTGGAATGCAATGTTAAGGAAAGGGTAAGTGAGTGCGCCTACTGTTTAGAATAGCAGTTTGCTTGTCAGCTTCATCTAAGAATTAAATGCTAAGGCGTTTTTATCCCCCAGACATTTAGTAAATATTTATAAGTGAATCAGTTTCTGACAATCAGCTGATTTTTCAGATCTGTCAGAATGCAAACGCAAGGCCAGTAATTGCTAAGGGAAAACAAACAAAAAAACCCACTGTCATATAAAATGCTTAGAAAAAGTTGGGGAAATATTCAGTCAGTGGTACTAACTGCAAAGGTGTTACCCAGAAATAGATGGTGCCACGGTATTCGTACAACTCTGGTTTTTGGTGACTCTGAGAGTAAGGGGAACGTTAACCCTTTGTTTCCAGTGTATCTGTAGTATACGTGGATTTCTGTACTACTCTGCAGTTATGAGGGAATCTTCCGAATGAGGTGGAGATCACTTAGATTGATAGACAATGGGCATTCTGCATTCTCTCAGAAAGGGTAGCATTTAATAAATCATCCTATGAATCTGTGGATTAATTTTATGGCACGATAGTATCAGCAGTATTTGTAAAATGGTACCAAATGTTCTTTCCTAGGTGGAAGTGGAGAGATGAGGATATTAGTCAGAAAGATATGTATAATATCATTCGAATTCACAATCAGAATAACGAGCAGGCTTGGAAGGAGATTTTGAAGTGGGAAGCCCTCCACGCCACGTAAGTGTGCTTGAGATCCTAAAAACAAGCCTTTTAGCAGCCTTCCTGTTTCACACCAGTTTTCCAGAGTTTTCACACTTGATTCAGAAGTTTGTTATTCTAATAAAGCATGCTGTGTGGCATTTTAGGAAACCCTGGTGGCGCAGTGGTTAAGAGCCTGGCTGCTAACCAAAAGGTTGGCAGTTCGAATCCACCAGCCGCTCCTTGGAAACCCTATGGGGCAGTTCTGCTCTGTCCTATCGGGTCACTGAGTTGGAATTGACTCGATGGCACCAGATTTCGTTTTTTATTTATATGGCATTTTATGCTGTGTGACAGTACCCCCCACTGAGTGGTGTCGGACAGCAACCACATTGTGATGGCCGTGGATGCTGGGTGCCGGGCAGTCAGCATGGGCACAGCAGGGAGGGCTGGTCTCTGCTTCACCATGTCTGGGGCCTCGGCCGCAAAGACTCAGTGGTCGGGGCTGACTTGGCAGCGGTGGCGGAAATCCTCCGAAGGTGCCATCAGTGTCCTGGCTAAAATCCAGTTAAATGACTTTTTAAAGTCCTTGTTTTGTTTTTTAATATTTGGAATCTGAAATTCATGAGCAGCCCTCCCTGGGTGTCACTGGTTGGGCAGTGGACCCGGGATGGGCGATGGGTGTGCGTGACGCCACCCCTGTCAGTAACCCACAACTGTCAGGAGTCACCTCCCCACTTGCTAATGAGGGGGAATCGCAAGTGTCTGCAGTGACTTTGTTTGAAAGCGTGCTGTAATTAAAACTCTCCTAATTAATTCGAGCACTACTCTGGAACCAAGAGAAGAGCAAAGAGGAAATTGAAGGATGACTTTCAGCTCCCTTTGCAGCCATTTTCCAGAGCTGCGTCAAAATGAAGTAGCTTGTTGAAAACCCATGCCACAGTCTCCGGCAGAAAGTCTCCCTGAATTGAGTCTCATCTCTGCCTGTGCCCTCTTGAGGAGAGAGGCTAATGAGCTGTTCCTACAGGGAGAAGTGAAAGTTCCTAGAATCAGGATTGTTGCTCCTCCCTTAGCAGAGAGACGCATCAGCATGGAAGCCTATCTTACCGAAATACGTACATCGCTAATGAGATAGGCAGCCTCGTTGACGCCCTCTTTTGCCGCCTCCATCGGGAGAAAGCTGTGGCAGTCTGCTTCAGTAAAGATTGACAGCCTTGGAAACCCTATGCGGCAGTTTGGCTCTGTCCTGCGGGGTCGCTTTGAGTTGGAATCCACTCGACGGCAGTGGGTTTGGGTTTTGGTTTTTCCCTCCTCCATGGGGAAACAATTGTATGTCTAGTGTGTAGGCCCACAGGGAACTCCAGGAGGGCAGGGCTAGGAGGGCCTCGTGAGAGACTGCTGTACCCAGGTGGCTGGGCAAGTGCCGGCAGCAAGGAGGTCCTCAGCTTGTGTTTGGTTATTTATTTAGGGAGATGGTCCAACACTAATCATAATTAGTTCCTAGGAATTCATCTTTCATTTTTCTTTACTCATAATACTGTTCATTGATTTCAAATGAAAGAAGAGTGTAGGACTTTTTTTACGTGCATCTGAAACACCCCCAGCCACTGTATTCAAAAGAGAAGTGTGATCCTCGATCCTGACTCTTGCAAAGAACAGTGTGTATATTTGGAAGGAAAAGGAGAGTGGAACATACCCACTCCAGAAATAAGAGGAATGTTCTTAACAGAGGGCGTATTCCTTTAAATTATAAAAAAGTTACCTTTCTCTGTACATGTGAGATTTTTTTAAGTGCATTCAGAAAATGTACTATTGAAAAATTGGAACATCATCTTTTTCAAAGGAAAGAAGATATTTTAACAGACTTTTCTTATCTGGGGATTTCTAGGGAATGTCCTTGTGGTCCGTCATTGATCCGGTTTGGGGGTAAAGCTAAAGAGTATTCACCAAGGGCAAGACTCCGTTCATGGATGGGGTGAGTACCAGTGCAAAAATGTTACTGTTCCTTCCTCAGGTCAGGGTAAACTTTGTCTTTTCTTTGACACCATAGTTTTTTAGATTATTCACTTCTGGTAACAAGAGAAAGAAACAAACCTATGATGCCCCAAAAAACCAAGAAAGTACGTCCAGTGCCACCTACCAAAACTTCAACAGTGTTCATCTGCAGATTTCTTCTCCTGTTTTCCTGCAGAGGTCCTAAACAGTGTAAACTGCTTCCTCTCCCTGAAGTTTGCCCATTGGTTGGCAGGTTTCTTGGGGTTTCGTGGGTTGCTTCCTATCTTACTGCAGGACTGAATTGAGCTGTCTCCTGTCTTCTTGGGTCTGTCCTCTTACTCCTGTGGTGATAGATCTCTTGGGATCTGTCCACTTAGCATTTCTCCCTTTTTTCCTAGGATAGTTCAGCTTCTCAGCTCCCACGTGGACTTTCTGCAGTATCTCAGCTGACCTGCCTGACCTGGGTCTCTTTCTCAGTGACTGATTCCTTTGCCAGTAGAAGTAGACTAGCCGCCATCTGATCTGAAGTCATTATGTTATTCAGTACCGTGTTCCTTTAGTGCTGTAGACTGTGTGATTGTCCAAGTGAGTCTCATCTCCCCAGTTAGATGTCTGACTCTCAGAGCAGGCATGTGCACATGCTCTTCTGGATCTTTCTTCCTGATTGAACCAGGACTGAGCACATGGGAAGTGTTCTCACCCTCACTGGCATGTTTTTGTTCCAGGTATGAGTTGCCTTTTGACAGGCACGATTGGATCATCAACCGCTGTGGGACAGAGGTGAGGTATGTCATTGACTACTACGATGGCGGTGAGGTGAACAAGGAGTACCAGTTCACCATCTTGGATGTCCGTCCTGCCCTGGATTCCCTCTCAGCGGTGTGGGACAGGATGAAGGTTGCCTGGTGGCGCTGGACTTCATAACCACTGTTTTGTTTGAGATGGAAAAATAGAAACTATTTTTTTGAGAGACATATTAAACTATTTTCCCCAAAGTGAATTACATTCATGATGTAACAGGAGCTTGAAGTCGGTAATCACACTCAAGCCTTTGCTTCGGGAAAGACCGTTCTCTTTTGAGTCACATTGTACTTTGCAGTTTATAGCAGGTCCTTTCACGTTTTCTTCCCATTTGGCTTAACTAGTAGCCCCTTAATTTTTCCTTTAACTGCAGTGTTAACCTGTGTATTTAAACTAGAAAAGTCTGAACAACCTCTGAAAAAGAACTTTTCTTAAAATGTGAGGAAAGCTGCTTTTTTGTCCTTACCGTTTTCTCATGAATACTTGATGTACAAACACTGAAAGCCAAATTGATGCTCAGGAGTTATTACTTCATCAAATATTTTAACTAAAACTGTTCCTTATACATACATAAGAGGTAGTTGTGCTTTTTAAAAAGTTAATCAGTATATTTAAAGTCCGTACAACGTGGTAGCGACTCCTGAACGTAATGAAAAGGTATACACTGGAAATGTACTCATCAAAACTAAGACAAGTCTTAGATTTTCAAATTCTCATTTAAATGAAATTTTCAGACTAGACCTTGTAAAATACAGGTAGTCCCCGACTTATAATGGGGTTCTGTTCCAACAATTCCATCGTAAGTAGGTTCTGATGTAAGTAGAATACCTCTTTTTTTTTAGCTTTCATTACTACTGCCTTTTATTATCAGTATCTTTATAAATCATAACATTGAACATCTGAGAATGATAACATCAGCAAATGACGTGCTACAAAATTGTACATATTACTAACAATAAGATGTACAAAAAAAAAACAGATGGTCATAAGTGCAGTTCGTCATAACTGGAATACGTCGTAAGTCAGGGACTACCTATAGTTTTCAACTACGCCAAGATTTGGTCGTGCTTTGGAATACATATCTAAATGGAAAATATTTTCTTTTTAACTCCTGTTGTTCTAATACACAACTCTGCTGCAAACAAACAGTCTCCTCATTGTCCCTGGCATTTGTTGAGTTATCCCAGCTTAGTCCTGTTCCTTCTGTCTGAAGTCATCCTTCTGGTTGACCTAATCTCAACTCTCGAAAACCTGGCTCAAGTCGCATTGCCGGTGATGGTCCCCACTCTAAATTTTGATTATATTTGATTACGTATGTGATTATATTTGAGTGTTAAAATTCACAAGAAGAGTTTTTTTGTTTTTGGTGTGGGGGTGTAGACTGTTTGAATTAATGCACAGTCTCAGTTCAGATTTGTTTTTAAAGGAAGCTCTAAATTTGCTGTTGAAATTCCTTAGACCCGTAATTCATAAACTGGTTGCTCTAATTCTAGTAGCATGTTACAGATGCCTGTTGGTTTTGGTTTTGTGTGTGTGTTGATAATAATAAATCTAATTTATCCAAAACGTCGTAGTGTTATTAAATTTGTGGACAGGCTTGTTGGTCTGTGAGCTGTTCATCTGGTATGGATTTCTCTGTGGTATCAGTTTTGTCGAGTGGAGTTTTACAAACCCAACAACCTTAAACACATCTACGTTTCAAAATGCTTATATATTTTAAAGTAAAGCTGATCGTAACAGGTTTTCAAAATCTTTTCAGAGTAATGTGATACTTCACAATTGTCTCTTCAGACATGTAATCTTTACAGAAGTAATGCCACAGTCTCCCTACTTAAGACAGCTGTTTTCTCATCTGTTAATCACATATTGTCAATTTTGGTCCTAAGTGCGTTGAGTCAATTCTGCCTTATAGTGACCCTGTAGGACAGAGTAGAACCTCCCTGTATGGTGTCCAAGGAGTGGCTGGTGGATTTCAAACTACTGACTTTTGGTTAGCAGGCGTTGCTCTTAACCACTGTGCCACCAGGGCTCCTTTAAATGAGTGTAGAATAAAGTATTACTAGGACAAAGAAAGCACTGGAACTGGGCCCTGGGAATGAAGCCCTGGGCAGGGATTCACGCCTTTTCAGGGGCTACAGTATTTCTGGAGAGAAACAACCTCTCACCTGTCAAGGGAAGTTGCTGAGAAGACCAACAGTAGTAACACACCTTTCCCCACTACCAGTCAAGGTTACCTCCTGGCTGTTCGAAGCCACTGTGTGTCTAGTCCACTTGATCATGTCCAGGGATGGGTACTTCTCTGCTCTACTAGCTGATCCCATTAATAACTTGAAATTCATTTTAGATGTTCTCCAGGGTTTTAAGTCAAATGTCTTTGTGGAAATCGCTCTACTGCAGAGCCAGGAGCGATGACTGTACAACAGACTAAGCATTAACAGACAAGGCGGGGGTTTGAACTAGGGTAGCAGACTAAAGTGAATTTGGTGTTTCTGTTAGCTCACTAGCGAATGTTCATTCAGTGTCGACTTACACGTACTCTGGGCATCGTGCTGGGTCACAACGATGCAAAAGCACAGGCTCTACCTGTGAGCTTCCAGCCTCATGGAGGTCGGGCTGTAAGAGAAATGGGGGCAAGTGGTAGAATTCTGACTGAAAGTGTTAGTGGTAATCCAGGGGGTACGAGTTCACATCGGAGCTCCTGAACATACAAAGATGGTTACGTTTTTATACTGAATCATCAGAGGGTTTCTCCTCTACCCGAGTGACTCATGCCTCTAAAGAGGGGAGCCCGGGGTCCACTCACCTCTGCAGTGGCTGTCTGAATGGTGCTATGGATCATTTTTGATTGCCCTCTGCAGTGGCTGTCTGAATGGTGCTGTCTCAGTCATCTAGTGCTGCTATAACAGAAATACCACAAGTGGATGGTTTTAACGAAGAGAAGTTTATTTCCTCACAGTCAGAGTAGGCTAAGAGTCCAAGTTCAGAGCATCAGCTCCAGGAGAAGGCCTTTTCTCTGTCGGCCTTTTCTTTGGTGTTCCCCCGGACTAGGAGCTTCTCTGCGCAGTGACCCCGGTCTCAAGGACACGCTCTGTTTCCAGCACTGCTTTGTTGATGGTATGAGGTCCCTAACTCTCTGCTTGCTTCCCTTTCCTTTTATCTCTTGAGAGATGAAAGGTGGTGCAGGCCATACCCCAGGGAAACTCCCTTTACATTGGATCAGGGATGTGACCTTAGTAAGGGTGTTACAATCCCACCCTAATCCTCTGTAACATAAAATTACAATCACAAAATGGAGGCCGACCGCACAATTCTGGGAATCATGGCCCAGACAAATTGCTACACACATTTTTGGGGGGACATAATTCAAACCATGATAGGTGTTATGGATCATTTTTGATAGCCCTCTGCAGTGGCTGGCTGAATGGTGCTATGGATCATTTTTGATCTCCCTGGGCTTGAGGCAATGGGCGAGGTGGTGAAGAAAGCATGTCCTGGAGGCAGACGGCCTGCGCTGGTCTCTGTGTGATCAAGGTCTCTGGGCCTCAGCTTTCTCTACTGTAACACGAGAATATAAGAGCCAGAAACCCCCAGAGTTGTTTGGGTGCTATGACAAGGTGCCGGGAAAAGCCCGTAGGACCTGCGCGTGCTGCGTGTTAGCCCTCACCTCCTCGTGGTGGTCAACAACAAGAGAGCTCTGAGGCCAGGATAACAAGCAACCAAGTAATGAAACATAAGCCACAACCTACTATCCTCTCTCTGACCTTACTGCCCCCGAAAGAACCTGCTTAGTGGAGTAATAGCAGGGTCTATTCCTGCTGTCGGAGTCCCTGGGGGCTGCAAACGATTAATGTGCTCTGCTGCTAACCAAAAGGTTGGAGTTGTGAGTCCATCCAGAGGTGCCTCGGAAGAAAGGCCCGGCGATCTACTTCCAAAAAAATCAGTTATTGAAAACCCTATGGAGCACAGTTCTACTCTGGCACGCATGGGGTGGCCATGAGTTGAAATTAACATATATGTGCACACACACACAATGGAATGTTATTTGGCCAGAAAAAGGAATGAAGTACTTACACCTGCTACAACACAGATGGACCTCGAAAACATGCAAAGTGAAAGAAATCAGACGCGAAGGCTACATACTGTATGATTCCATTTATACAAAATGTCCAGAGTAGGCAAATCCATAGAGACAGAAAGTAGACTGGTGGTTGCCAG
>NW_004444098.1:5168564-5192002 GCF_000243295.1 Trichechus manatus latirostris | reverse complement strand
GACTGCTAAGGGATATTTTTAAGGAGGGTTTCTTTTTGGGAAGATGAAAATGTTCTTAAGATAGTGGAAAGGGTTACACAATCTGTGAATATACTCAAATACTCAAAGCCAAGGAATTGTACACTTTCAGTGGGTGAATTGTATGGTATGTGAATCACATCTCAATAAAGCTGTTAAAAAAATAAAAGAAAAAAATGTGCTGGCTGATCCCCACAGCTAGCAGACCTGCGCCTACAACTGAGTCCTCAGCTTCCTAAGAGCTAGTAGCTTAACAAAGTAATTAAGCAAAACAAAAGCCGATGCCGTATGAATGCATAAACCGAGTCTATAAAGACTAATGAATTGTTTAGAAGGACTTAAAAGAGAATTTCTAAAGAATACTGCCATGAAATTGTAAAAGGTTAGGAAAATACTGTAAAAATCCAAACTAATGCTTCACTCACGGTTCTGCAGTTGTTACTGAAGTTTGCTGAAGGACACAGGACCTGGAATCATAGACGGCTTCCGGAGTGCACGGATGTGGTTTACGTAAGAAGAATGAAGGGGCACTGCCCTTAGCTAATGAGCATGCATTTCTGTGTTTTAAGTTAAAACGTAGCAGCAAATCATTTCATGAATTGCTGTTTCATCTGACTTTTTGTAAACTACGATTTGACGTTATTCAGCCAGAGTATTGCATTCGAGCAGCATTTTGGATCCTGCTGCTTCCCTCCATCTCGCTCCCTCTTTTGGTTTCCCCAGCTCGGTAAGTCAGCATCACCTGAGGGGCTTGTTAAAACACTGATTGCCAGCCCCACCCCCAGAGTTCCTGATTCTCCAGGTATGGGGTGGGGGGGGGGCAGAGAACTTATGTAGGTGAGGCTGGTGCTACCAGGCAGGGATCACTTCCCTCTCACATCCTTTGAGCTCGGCTACTAACCAAAAGGTTGGCAGGTGGAGTCCACCCAGAGGCGTGTCGGAAGAAAGGCCTGGCGATCTACTTCCAAAAAATCAGCCACTGAAAACCCTATGGAGCACAGTTCTACTCTGACACACATGGGGTCACTGTGAGTCAGAACTGACAACTCCTTTAATAATACCTGTATTTTGTAGCATAGCAGGTGGTGCAGTGGTTAAAGCAATGAAAGGTCAGCGGTTCGAAACCACCAGTGGCTCCGAGGGAGAAAGATGTGGTAGTCTGCTTCTGTAGAGATTTACAGCCTTGGATACCCTATGGGGTCACTATGAGTCGGAATCAACTCGATGGCAACGGGTTTTGTTTGTGTTTGTTTTTTTTTTTAATGGTTCAAGCAAGGAGCCCTGGCGGCCCAATGGTCAAGCGCTTGGCTGCTAAGTGGTGTGAACCCACCAGCCACTCTTTGGAGAAAGACCTGTCAGTCTGCTCCTGTAAAGATTTCAGCCTAAGAAACCCTCTGGGGCAGTTCTACCCTGTCATATAGGGTCTCTATGAGTCGGAATTGACTCAAAGTACACAGTAACAACAACTACTCTGAGTCAGAGTTACAGGAACTTGTCTGAGGTCACTCAGTTAAGAAATGATAAGGCCAGGATCCAAACCTTGTTCTCTCTGACTCTGAAGCCCATACTTTGAAACTTCATTTTTTTCCCCCATCATTAAATATTTCTGTGCACTAACAAGGGAGCCTGGAGCCCTGGTGGTGTAGTGGTTAAGAGCTCGGCTGCTAACCTAAAAGGTTGGCAGTTCAAATCCACCAGCCGCTCCTTGGAAACCCTCTGGGGCCGTTCTACTCTGTCCTATAGGGTCGCTATGAGTCGGAATCAACTTGAAGGCAACGGGTTGAACAAGGGAGCCTAGAACTATACATGCTACCACATGTACTATTAAAGTTTTCATCTTAGGAAGGTGAAGCCACCTGTCCTCTTTGCCGCCTGCCACACAGAGCTGGGCCACACTTCTTTGCGGAGTCTTGCTGGTTAAGAGACAGTGTATTTATGTTGCCATCAGCATCGCCTCCAACTGTCTCCTCCCTTCTTCCAGAGCCTTTTTATTTGGAAAGGATACGCCTATCTCTAAACTTGACCGAGAAGTCGATGGACTGGTATTCTTTTCTTCACTGGATGGTCAGCTGGTGGGTCATGTTTATTTATAGTCAGCTGTTCAGCAAGATTTATCAAACACCAACTATGTGACAGGTCTCTGCCCAATTCTGAGGATACCAAAAAAAGGAGGACTCAGTCCCAGTCCTCAGGGCTGGCCCTCCAGGTAAAATAAAGCGGGAGCCGTAATGCCCTGGATGCTTGTGTACACAGTGCCAGAAGAATTGTCATTCGTTGTGTTTGTGGGAGGGGAAGATTCAAGTTAATTTTACAGAGGAAATCATGTTGAACTGAATAAGAAAAGCAGGGAACAGCATTCGAGGCCCTTGGAACAGAAGTGTGAACATGCATCATGTATGTGGGAATGGGGTTTTCCATACGGGGCCAGAGTACGGGGTGCCTTGTTGGAAGGCAGATTGAGACTGACTGTGGAGTGTTTCCACATTAACCCTGGTGGTGGAGTGGTTAGGAGCTACGGCCGCTAACCAAAAGGTCGGCAGTTCGAATCCACCACGCGCTCCTTGTAAAACCTATGGGGCAGTTCTACTCTATGAGTCTGAATTGACTCGATGGCAACGGGTTTTTTTTTTTTTTCATGCTGAGTGTGGACTTTGTCCCATAGGCCCTAGGGGGAGGAGGGCAGCGATGGTTTTTAAGCAGGGACGCACCTGTGACCACATGTGGATATTAGAAGTAGGGAGGGCAGCGGTGTTGGGGAGAGGTGGGAGGTCGGGACAAGCAGGAGCCCTGTACGCAAGAGTCAACAGCATTGGGACCCCAGGACTGTGAGGCACCCATGGGCCATTCAGTGAAAGTGACAAGCAGGCCATTGGAGACCAGGTAGGATGTCACAGCTAGAGATAAGGGTTGCCAGATTTAGCAAAGAGAAATACAGGACACCAGTTCAATTTGAATGTCAGATAAACAACAGATATTTTAGTACAGCGAAACCTGTGACAGCTGGAGCTCAAGGGACAGCCTTGTTTTTCCAGGTCTCACAAGCTTTCCGCCTTCGACAGGGTGCAGTCCTACCACTTTTCTCTCTCTCCTTTTGGTGGAAAATATTTGCGTTTTCCTTCTCTGACAGGTTTCCGCCTTACACAGGTTCTGGCTTTCACAGGTCTCACTGTACAAGTATCTCCCAGGCAATATCTGGGACAAAAAGTCATTTTTTAGTGTAAGTATGCCCCAGATATTGCCTGGGACATACTTATACTAAAAACTGATCCATTGTATATCAGACATTCAAATTGAACTGGGTGTCCTGTGGCTTATGTGACGCTCCTACTTGAGAGGTGCCAAGGTGGAGGTCGGGTAGTGGCATGGCTTGTGCCCAGCAGGGGTGACCAACTGCCCCAGTTTGCCCGGGACTGAGGGGTTTCCCATGCGAACTGGGATGAGTTGGTCACCCTAGGCTGAACAGCTGTTGGTTGAACTGAAGTTAGAGAATCTTCTGAGCCGTGTGCAGCCTCCTGGGGCCTTCACTTGGGAGCTGGTGCTGCAAGCCCTTTGGTGAATTGGAGTCCATACCCCAGACACCACTGTCTGCAGTTTGACATGGCCCTGGCTCCAGCCGTCGCCTTGACTGTGTGGAAGAATTCCACCCTTTATCGGGATTTTACTTCGGTGTGTGTTTTTTCTCTTGGAGAACATTTGCTGCTGATTTCGTTGTTTTCCATTCTGGCCGGCTGAGATGTTGTCCTGTTTTAAACGCTGTGTGACTCTTCTGCTTGGTCATCACAGGCCTGCACTTTGTTCTGACAGCTCCTTAGATGTGAGCCCAACCCCAGTGCTCTGCCAAGCAGATGTGGATGAAAATGTGCATAAGAAAAGAAGCAAGCTGGGCTTGGTGAAAGGTTTCCTCAATTTGCACAAACTCCATTGGCTCAAGAGTTCCCACACACCCCCCCATACGAACCCACAACAAACGAATGTTAAATAGGTATTTAGATGGATCAAGAAAAATTCAGTTTTGGCTATTTCTGCCATCACCATTCCAGCCCATTTCCAAAGATGCAGAAATAATCTTGAGTATTCATAGATGTTGTCCTCTTTTAAACTCTGTGTGACTCTTCTTTCTGTGCCACATGTAGCTTTCTCCTTGCTTTGTTGTCGGATCTCTTTGCTCCCAAGGAATGAGGGACTCTAACAGCCTGTTAGAGGTTCTGTCCCATTTGAGAGCATTTGCGTTTTATTTTTTCTTGTCATATATTAGCTTATTTACAAGGGACTAGAACTCACTTCAATTTCCACTCAGCCATTTGAGTCTCGTGTGTGTTTTAAAAACAGCTAATTTCAATATAACAAAGGCATCTAAGACATTAACAGAGCGTTTCCTCACTAAGCTAAGGCTACTACTGCCACTGGGTTTAAACCATACAAAAAGAAACGACAAATGAATGATTATATATATATATATATATGCATATATATATATATATCTCAATGGTGCAAACAATTAAAGCACCTGGCTGCTAATCCAAAGGCTGGAGGTTCAAGTCCACCCAGAGGCACCTCGAAAGAAAGGCCTGGCAATCTGTTTCCCAAAAATCAGCTATTGAAAACCCTAAGGAGCACAGTTCTCCTCTAACACATGTGGGGTCGCCGTGAATCAGAATCGACTTGATGGCAACTAGCACTATATGTGTGTGTATAAAATTACACATACAATTATGAATTTTGTCTGGTTGAGGTGATAGCCTGTTGTAAATTTATTTTTATTTGCACACACACAGAGCCAAATTCACTTATTTAAAAAATACTGTGAGCTCTCAATTTTCTGGACTGCCTAATTTCGATCTATTAACAGAGAGACATACCTTTCGCTACCTTTGGTGACACAGAAGTGGACCTCAGGGCCATTTGACCTGGCTTGTTTTCTAAAAGGACCGTTATGTATTACAATAAGCACATGGCAGGGAGGCGGGGGGGGGGGGTCTCATAGTCCAGGCCGTCCAGTCCAGGAAGGAGGGAGGAAAATGGCAGGCCATGGTCAATTTCAAACGCAAGCAAGCCCACGGTCAGCACCAGCAGCTGGCACAGACGGCAACTTGCGGCCCACAATCAAGTCGCATTTGCTCTGGATCTTGTTTACAGCTTCGGCTAAGGGAGGGCGGCCAGGAAGAACCAGAGGCCCGCAGGCAAATCCTCCTCGGCCCCACCTCATGGCAGAAGTGCTGAACCCCCATGTCGAAGCCTGAAGAGATTCTAACCATTCCCCCAACAAGAAACATGAGAAAGCACTTCTCGGTCTTATTATCATGGCCCCGAAGCAAATGACGCATCCAAGGCCGTCCGGCAGCTAGGAAACCGGAGCTCTGGTCCAGTAGCAAACCACTTTCTCATCCATATGGAAATCGCCTTCACTTGCAACAAGTAATTATTGTGAGTTTCTAAATGCTTCCGTATCACTGTGTTGATGCCTCCAAGGAATCTGATAATATTTTTTTACTGCCTCTGTAGTTGTATAATATTACCATTATTTATTACACATGGACTTGTAGATAGTAAATTATATGTCCAGAACGGGGTCTGAGTTCATTCACTAAATTGAATGCCAGGGAACAAAGCCTTTGCTTAAGTTTTTATTCATTATGGCACAAGATAAAACTTTAAGAAACACCACTGAAGACGGCATTGCCAACATGAAAATTAAGAATAGCATGTTTTATAAAAAAAAAAAAAAGAAAATCTTTTTTTATAATACACTTTCCCTTATGAAGTGAAAACGACTCATAAAATACTGAAGCAAATCGCCACCTGCTGGTCGTACAGTGGTTTTGCAGTTGAAAAACGTCCACGTGTATTACTGAAGTACGGTAGGAACATGTTACAATACGACGTAAGTTGACTGAAGAAAGCACTTCCTCAGCCTTTGGCACAATGTAAGTACAAAGCTGTAGCTTTTTTCCAATTATGATTTACTTTACAAAGCATTTCACATAATTTGGTTAACACTGATTATGGGGCAAAACGAAAAACCATGTTCTGCTCTAATTTGAATACCTATTTAGATTCTTAAACACCTTATAGTTGGATTCCAGTTTGTAGTTTTGAAAAATACATAAAATTATACATTATAAATATATATTATATATGGTCTACATAAAATTGAACTTGACCTAGAAGGGGAAGGACAACTTGTTAATTCTTCTTTGTTAGGCACGGCCTTTCTCTTGCTTGATTAACTGAATCCTTTCTAAACAGATTCCAAAAATATATTTCATAATGTATCAAATTTAATATACTCCTAAAACATACTCAATATGAAAAAGTACTTAGTGACTATATTTTTCGTATCTCACTACTATATAAAAATACGGCTTTCTCACATTCTGTTTTGTTTTGTTTTGTTTTCCTTTTTATACATGTGTTTCTTAGGCATTGAAGGGCTGTCCTGTTAAAAGGCTATGGCAAAAGAATAGTAACCTCCTTATGCACATTCTAGAACATTCTACAGAATCTCATTGCTTACTATATCTCATTGCTTAATATATAAGTGAAGTGATTAAAAAAATTGTTCCTTCTGTTTTTTCTCTGTGAATATATATGATTATCATACACAATCTGTTACAGAATATACAATAATCAAAACTGAAGACACATAAATACAATGAAGCAATACCAAAGCAAGAGTTTTATCTTACACAGAGCCAAGGTGGGTTGTTTTTAGACTGGTTACTGTCATCCGTTTTGGTTCTGGTTTTTTCCTAAGGCTGGCTATGCAACAGGACCGGATTGTAAATGGCGAGGGGAAGAGGGCTCTACATCTTTAAGTGAATGGAGCTTCTCTTGTGTTGCTTTTTAAATGTGTAAAAGAAGAAAAATAAGCAAGTGTCCGATTGTCCAACATCCACTTTTCCCCCCATTGACTGGAAGAAGGATGTTGGGGACAGTGAGGGCTCAAGCCTGGGCGTGGGTTCATACCAGCGTTTCAGGGAGGGCGTCGGGGTTGTCGGTTGATAAAAGCTCCCAGATTTGCCACCGCTCTCTCTGCCAGTCGAGCCAGCTGGGGTCACCCAATTTCTTACTGTTCTGATCGCTGGCTCGGGCAGAGTAGCCACTACTCAGTTTTTGCTGTGTGGCCTGATGCTCCTGCTCGGATGCTTGGCTTCCCTCTTCCAAGGCTGTTCCGGAGCCTTCCTCTGGCTGCTGACGCCTCCACAAGAGGGGCTCCGCAGGCTGTTGGGAGGATGCTAAGGCTTGCTTCCCGGGACCAGGATAAGGAGGGGGAGGCCTCTTGTCGGGCCTTCCACTCTCCCGTGGTCTCTGGTACAGAGGTTTGGCTCGGGTCTGCAGCCACACCACGTCCAGCTCGCTGTCGCTCAGGTCTTCGGCACTGCTCAGAGTCAAAGACTGCTCAGACCGGGATGTGGACTGCTCCGATCGCCGGCTGCTGCCCTGGGCGTGGGGCGTGCTGCAGACGCGAGATACAGGCGGGTGGGCCCGGCACTCCGCGATGGTGGCCGTGGTCTGAGTCCTCCGGATGACCTGCGTGCCACTGTCCAGCTCTGTGGGGCTACCCTGCCACCGAGACCAATTCGGGGACAGGTTCCCTTGAGAAAGGGAATACAGCCCGGGTCGGAGGGAGCTACTTTCAAAAATGTCTCCATGGGAACCTGGAAGCCAGAGAGAGAGACAGGAAATGGAATTAATGTCAAATCTTTATTGGGTTTTCCTGTTATATCCTTCCGCTGCCAACTTCTAAAACTGAGAAAGCACATACACTCTTAGCTGCCTCTGTCTAAAGGAAAAACAAAACAAAACCCAGTTGCGGTTGAGTCGACTCCAACTCATGGCGACCCCACGTGTGTCAGAGTAGAACTGTACTGCATGAGGTTTTCAATGGCTGATTTTTCAGAAGTGGATTGCCAGGCCTTTCTTCTGAGGTGCCTCTGGGTAGACTCAAAGTCCAATGTTTCATTTAGCAGACGAGCACATTAACCGACTGGACCACCTAAAGAAAAAAAAAACTTCCTAGTAAAAGAAATGACGAATACTTTTTCCATTATTGGCACAATTTGTGTAGCGGCTCCATGACTCTATCAGGTTAGCTGTCAAACTGGATAAAATAATTCTCGTCACTAATACACGTTTCATGACAGTCCCCCTCTATATGCCTGCGAAAACAATTCTGATGCCAGAAGGTGAAGGACTCATTCCCTTCTCATTCAACGCAATGTGCAATCCATGGGAGATACAAATTCTAATGATTCCATGAGCCTATCATGTCAATGGAGCCCTGGTGGCCCAGTGGTTAAGAGCTCAGGCTGCTAACCAAAGGGTCAGCAGTTCGAATTCACTAGCCGCTGCTCGGAAACCCTATGGGGGTAGCTCTACTCTGTCCTATAGGGTTGCTATGAGTCAGAATTGACTCGACAGCAATGAGTTGATTTTTTTTTTGGGGGGTGGGTATCATGTCAGTAGGAGCCCTGGTTGCACAGTAGTTAAAGTGCTTGACTGCTAACCAAAAGGTCAGTGGTTCAAACCCACCAGCCACTGCTCGGGAGAAAGATACGGCAGTCTGCTTCCATAAAGATTTCGGCCTTGGAAACGCTATGGGGCAGTTCTACTCTGTCCTACAGGGTCACTATCAGTCGGAATCGACTCGATGGTTTTGGTCATCATGTCAATACGAGTTGTAAGAATAAATGAATTGAGTGAGAAATACCCCATTCAATGCCAGAAGTTAATGAGTGTAACAGTCACTGGGTACATTCAATCACCACCATTGTGGGAAAGACGGGCTCATTGTTTACTATATCCTTATCGTTTCAGTTTGGAACAAATTTCCCAGTCTCCCTTGCAGTTAGAAGGCCATGTGAATGAGGTCTGGCTAACAAATGTGGAGAGATGTGATGTGAGCCACTTTTAGGCTTGGTCTAGTAAGTGTGTTCACATTCCTCCTTGCTCTCTTCCTTCTCTCAATATGGAGAAACCACGGAAGACATCAAGGGCCTCAAGGATGATGGAGCCACTGGCTAGGTGGAACCTGGGCCCCTGAATGACTCCGTGGAACAGGGCACAAATTGCCCTCACCCACTCCCACTTCTCACCCCACACGGTCTACACTGGACCGTGATGCGAGAGAGAGATCAACTTGTAATAAGTCAAGCCTACCATCCACGGCCTACAGAATACAAGCTAGTGCATTCTCTATGAAAGGTGTTATGGATTGAATTACGTCCCCCCAAAAGAAATGTGGAAGTCCTAACCCCTGTATCTGTAAATATGGCCTTGTTTGGAAATAAGGGTTTGCTCGTTATGTAAATGAGGCCATACGGGAGTAGGGTGCGTCCCAAACCTAATCCCTTCTGAGCGGTTTCTTATAAAAAGAACAGAATAGACAGAAAGACACACACACCAGGGGAAGAGACCACATGAGGAACCACCTACAAGACAAGAAAAGCCAAGGAGCACCTGGGGGTATGGACAAAGAGGGACCCTCCCCTAGAGCTGATACCCTGATTCGGTCGTCTAGCCTCCGAAACTGTGAGATGATAAATTTCTGTTCGTTAAAGCCACTCACTTGTGGTATTTTTGTTACAGCAGCGCTAGCTAACTAAGACAGAAGGCGATGTGACTACACCTCTGACTTCTTGAAAAGGTTCATGATCTTTGACCCACTTTCCTATTCTGAGTTTATCACCTTTGACTTACTTTCCAAAATTTAGGGAATCCGTTAGTAATTGGAAGTACAAAGACATTGACCTACAAAGGTTCCCGAGAGCGTAAGTTATCACAACAGAAACAAAAGAGTGAAACAACTTCATTGTCAAGGCATTGGATTGTAAACTAGAATCTGCGCTGCTGAAGTACTACATGGCCATTAAAAATTATAATAGAAAAGAAGTTAACACAAACTAAAGCTGCATAGACAGACTGATTCTAAGTATGTTTACAAATCAGGGCCTTGGCTCTAGGGCAGGGGCCTTCCTTCTCGGTAGCCCTGGGCATTCCTTGGCATTCCTTGGCTTGCAGATGGCTCCTCAGATGGTCTCTTCCCCTTGTGTGTGTGTGTGTGTGTGTGTGTGTGTCTGTGTCTATTCTGCTCTTTTTATAAGGAAACGGAATGAAGACAGGCAAAGATTGACAGTACTAGGCTGGAAAGCCTAAGGGTATTGTAATATCCCACCCCACCCCCAATTTTTAGCATTTTCCAAATATTATTTGGCCAACGTGTATTATGCTGCTAACACAGCAAACATTAAACGAACATTAAAAAGCCTATGCAAACCATCTTTAAAAAATGATACTTCACCTGTCATTCCTGGGTCTTTGGATCCACTTTTCAATGTTGAATGCCAAGTTCCCCAGATATTGAAAGGTTCCTCCGACATATCTAGGAAAAAGTGGAACACAAAACTAAAGTTCAAGGACAAAAATCAATAAACAAACGTTTGTAGAACATCACCTCTGTGTAAAGCAGTGTATCTGAGATTGTGTCGGATAAAAACAACACTATACGATTCAGCTCCGCCTTTCAGGAGCTTTATTTCACTTGGGACTTACAAAAAGGCTCTGTGCATATCATGGCTGTGCGAGGCAGAATAATGGCCCCCAAAGATGTCCACGTCCTAATCCCTGCAACAGCCTTCTAGGCTCTAACCACAGAGGAACAACGGATACAGTTTCTATACCGCCCTCAGGAATACTCTGCTTGTAGTGTCAACAGATTCATTGCTGCGTACAGGCATTCATTCGTAAATCCCCTTTGCCTGTCCACGATATTTAAAGAGTAATGCCCTGTAGGAGCCTTTCCCACTATCTCATCAAACTCTCACTACAATCCCTGGGTGGTGCAAATAGTTAAAACGCTCGCCGCTAACAGCGTTTTTCAGAAGTAGATTGCCAGGTCTTTCTTCTGAGGCACCTCTGGGTAGACACTAACTGCTAACCTTCTGGTTAGCAGCCAAGTGAGTTAACCATTTGCACCACCCATGGACTCCTGTGCTTGGTCAGCTTCCTAGATATCTGAGAATAAATGCACGGACTGCAAGGGTCCCCCAAGACAGCCACTGGGTTCACCATACCTTCTTCTCTCTGGAGCAGGCGTTCAGTAGATACTCAATAAATACGCGCTGAATTACAGCGAAATAAAAAGTAAGTGAGGAAGAGAAGGCTCAAGGCACCCCATGCCATCCCACATACAATAAGAGGTGAATCCCTGGATTTGCCCAGCGTCGGCTCCAGTTACCTTTCCCAAGTCTCGGTCCTGGAGAACTTTCTCTTGACTTCGATGGCAAGTGGCCCACCAACGTGTACTGCTCCGGCACTTTGTAGAGCTTCTCCGAGCCCCCCGGCGCCGCGTCCTCTTGCATAGCCAGCAGGGAGCGCTCGGACAGCACTGGGGAGTTGTTGTCATAAGGGGAGATGTCTCCGCTGGAGGCCTTGTTGGAGTCTGTGGATGAGTGCCTCTCTCCCATGGCAAAGGAAACTTCCGACTGCAGCATGTCAGGGCTTCTGGTGCAAGGAGACAATGGCAGGAGCATGAGTAACCATTAGTGACCAGGTTCAAACAATGCAACCATTACACAAACAACAGGAGAACGCATGGACACAGGAGCTGAAACCAAAAGATCTTTTGAGCACTATTCCAAGACTTCTACATGAAGAAGGTGAAAGCGTTTCCACATAATGGCCAGAAGATGGCAGTAAAACTTCACAGATGTTATGGGAAACAGCAGCAGGGGAAGGGAGGGCTGAGACGGGAGAGGATGAAACAGAGATGGAACCCTGCAGTATTCAACACGTGTCGCTGAAATAGTGGACGGATTAGTTCCTGGGTCCATTTCAAAATTAATGTCTGATGGTGCTCAAAGCAAGGAAAAGCTGGGAGCGAAATCTTTTACATTCTTCTATATTCTAAATTTAAAATAATTCACATAAAACTACAATAGAAACTTTACTTGAGGTCCATTATGGCTTTTTAGACAACTCCCCCCCACCCCCCAAAATACTTAATGTAATAAATCCATCCTTTGAGTGACGATGGTGCTACTGTGGGAATAATTACTTCAATATATAAAATACTGACCCAAAAGACCAATATATGCCCATCACTAGAGGCCACTGAAGGAGCCCTGGTGGCGAAATGGTTAAGTGCTTGGCTGCTAGCGGAAAGCTTGGCAGTTCAAACCCACCCAGCAGTGCCAAGGAAGAAGGGCCTGGTGATCTGCTTCCCTAAAAATTACAGCCAAGAAAACTCTATGGGGCCATTCTACTCCGTCACATGGGGTCGCTATGAGTCAAAATCGACTCGATGGCAGAGGCCATTGTATTTAAATTCATCTAAAATGATTCTACAAAGCACCGGTGCTTTTACAAGTGGATATGATAAGACACACTAACTGGCATATCAGTTACGTTTTATACGCATGTGAGTTGTCACAGCAACAGAAATCACAGTGAAAATGTAAGTGGGATAGGGAAACAAGAGCGTCAGGAACATGGAAAGAGCGCGTGAAGTCTTACCTTGAAACATCTTTCTGTTCTACTTTCCTCAAAAACAGTGGCCCTGACAACATCTTAAAGGGAAACGATCACAGGTTGATTAAAACATCCAGAACCTGCTTCTGCCTCTCCCCTTAGTTGATTGCCCTTTTCTGGTCTTTTCTTTCTTTTGGTTTGATTTTTCAAGACAAATCTTTTGTGTTCTTGACGAAGGCAAAGCCACGCCTGAGCAAGCCTGGCCTTAGCCAAATGGTTTGGTGCACTCACCACAGGGGGATCCATCTTCACCTGGGTTTCCGGCAGGGGTTCGGGCCCAGGGAAAACTATCAGAGCGTCTGTGATAGGCCTTACCTGTCACTGAGGCAGCGGGGCTCGGGGACTTTCTCCTGAGGACATTTCCTGCCCACACGGAGTGAGTAAGCCCTCTCCTTGCCTCATCTCTGAACTGATGTCAGATAATCTTATGGGAAAAAGCCAGGGGACAACCGTGAGAATTATTTTCCAGAACTTTAGGCCTCTGCTGAATTTGAAGGGGGGAACAAAAAACCACTTCTGCAGGAAAGTGGGGGAAAAGTCTTTAACCACCACAGCTAATTAAAAGAGACACAGCCTCATTAATTCTAGCTGTGAGACAACAACAAATCTCGTCTATCATCATGAGGTAAGGTGCTGGCTGAAGACACTTTACTACGAACCTGAGAAAATCGAACGGGTTGAACTGCTAGCTACTGTGGAGCTCAGCTCACAACAGGGCTTCTAGTTTCTGACCAGGACTAGGAATTATATTAGTAGATTAAAGTCATTTGTTTTCCCTGGTAAATTGACATGTTTCCGGTAATTAACAAAAAAGTCTACGTCTGCTCAGCAAGAAGAAGTCGTTGGTTTTACATTAATAACAGTGGGTATGTAAAGCCTTATTTTGTGGGATGTTTGCAAGAGAGTCAACTCATTAACCAAAACAAAGCAACCATCAAGGCTACGAATGTTTCTTGCCCCCTCGGATTGGAGTAAAGTTCTTGGAAGGTCAGTTTTAGCTCAAAGGGGGCCCAATAGCTCTGTTCCAGGTCTTGCTTCTCTGTCTTACAAAACATACGGAATAGAGCACTTTACAGAAACTGTCAGAAGTCGAGGATTCAGCCAGGAGTTACGTGCATAAAGAGGGCTACCCCGGTGAAGGAAATTTCTTGTAAATCTCAGTCCTGGGGATATTTGGATTACTACTGAGCAAGTAGATTATTTTTAACCTATGGAACCATGAATCATGAGATAAATAATGCATCTCTCTTTGCAATGACTGCCAAAAGGCTCCGAGTCATTGGAGCTCAACTCCAGTTGGTATACTGGAGCTGGCGGGACACCTACGTGTGTTGTACCTTCCGACTTCATCTTATCGCTCTTTCTGTTATTTTCTTTTCCCCAGCCTCTCAACTTACTTACTATAATTGTTCGACTTTGCATATTTTTGCAAGCTTCTTCAAAAAAGTGTTTTTGACTGATGGGCTGTACAGACAGGGAGATCACACCTACATTAATGGGGGGGGGAGTTGGAAAGGCAGCATGCTTCATGAGAGCATTTACTCTCATTAAAACAACACAACACAACACAATTGTAACAATAACAAAAATAACTGAAGCTGCGCACAGCTTCTGGTTTCTCCTCCATTTTCCCCCTCCATCTTTGTATCCATGATTGGGCGTATGAGAAGTGAGAGATGGGCTGCTGGGAAGCCACCTCACCTTTCCTCTGTTCTATAGGTTGACTATGGAAAATCTTAGTGGTTCTCAAAGCGGGCCCTGGAGTGGCAGTATCTGCATCACCTGGGAACTTCTTAGGGATGTAAATTCTTGGGCCCCACCCTAGAACTACTGACAAGACCAGCTATATAATTTGCAGGGCCCAGAGCAAAATGAATATGAAGTGCCCCTTGTTCGAAAATTCCCAAGAATTTCAAGACGGCGGCAGCAGAGCATAAAACCAAGCACGGGGTTCTTCTGAGAGTAGGGGCCCTGTGCCACTGTGCAGGTCATTGTAACAAGCCCTCCAGGTGATTGTGATGGACAGGGAAGTTGGAGAACCATTGACAACCCAACTACCCCTCCCCTCTCAATCTGTAGCTGTGATAATGTGCTATGGGTCTGCTAAGCTACAAATGAAGAAGGATACCATGGATGGTGGCTAAAGCTGCAGGGCTGGCAGTGAGGTGAATGTGGTGGTCTATAGGAGGAGAGAGGCCCTGGGCTCTCAGGTGCTGGGGCCATAGCTGGGCAAAGAAGGAGGGTGTGCCCATCCCAGCCGGCACCTGGTCTTCCTCTCTCTGCAGTGGGCATGATCCAGATAACTGAAAGCTTGTGGATCAGAACATGTTAAGGTGAGAGGGGGGCAGGAGAGGCCAACTCACCTTTCTCTGCTCTTCTGGTTCATTCTCCTAAGTCAAACCACTAAAGTGAACTAAAGGGCTCCAATCAGAGGAGAACTGGGGGAAGGTGGCTGCAGCTGACCCTGGTGGTAGAGGTGTCTCTCGGTGGGCACAGCCCATACTTTGGGGGCAGCTGGGGTCACAGCCAGGAACATAAATAAGGCAGAGGGGGGTATCTACTGAGAGCTGATCCTCTCTCAGCCACCCAGCATGTCTTGGTCATGGAAGGTGATACAGTTTGAGTACACATGGCAAGCAGCTTTGTGAACTCCACTTACGTGTAACAATCCCTTGGCCTGTGAGAACAGTAAAAGTTAACATTTATACAGAGTTCATTATGTGCCAGGCAGAAATTTCCAGAGTTCTACATACAGAACTATTGGGGCTTTTCAGAGCACATTTGTCTCCCAGTGGGGACTAGATGCCCAGACATTGTGAACACCTTCGTTACATATCTACGTTTCATTTGTCTGCCTATTTTCCACCTCTGAGTCTTTCTACTCTGTCCCAAAGTTTCTGGGATAGTCCTAATTTCATGGAAATGATTGTTTCCAATAAGGGAAATTTGGTAAATGTATAAAGAAATTAGATAATATCTATAATGCTCTGAAAGATTTGTCATATTAAAAAAAATCATAAATCAGAAAATAAGTCCTCATGATTTAGAATAAACCCAGGCAGAGCGCAGTGGAAATGTGGGAGGTAAAGACACAGGAGAGAAAATTTCCCTGAGTCTGCAAGCTGGAGGGGAAAAAAAAGAGAGAAAAAATAGGAGACTCTTCCCTCTAGGCTGCAACTGCCAGGCTCAGGGTCCCCTGAGGGTGGTTACAATCCACTACTATAAGTCCACTTTGGGATCCCCCCTAAATGGGCATTACCATCATACAGACCAGCTCCAAATTAGTGCGCTCTCCAATTTCTGGACATCAGTGAGAAAATGAGCCCAGGAAGTAGGTTATTAGTGATTTTCCACAGGGCGCTCAGTGTCAAATCTAGAAAAAGGGGTGCCCCTTCGGATATCTCTGAAAAACGAGCCACATGGCCACCAACATCTTCTCTAAGACCTGCCCAACTGCAAGAAGACAGCTTTGAGCTCAGAGCCCCAAGTAAACACATCAAAACATTCATGTATTTCATTATAGAAAATATTTACTTCAATCAGTGATTCTCTAGGTGAGGAAGAGTCTAGAAACACACAGTGGTCTCTCTTTCTTCTAAGTCTCAGGGCTTAATGGATCGAGGTTGGGAGTGTTGGGTGGATGGGTTGCCCATTGACATGGGTTTGCCTCCATGCACGGTGGGTTTCCTCATGAGATCTGAAAGCCCCAGGCCCACCCACACCACGCGTGGGTGGTTTCAGCTAACCAAACAGGCCTGGGATGAGCATGGAGACTGAGTCACGTTCTCACCCTTAGCGTGGTCCCTCCAGGTCAGGGTGTAAACGCGCTGGCCGGGTGCTGTGGGCAGGCCTGCCCTGCAGCCGGAAGCACAGAACTTGTTCTGTGGATAAATGGAAAACTCCAGTTCAATCGCTGAGCTGCCCCAGCGAGCAATACCCGTGGAGATGTCAAACATGTGCTGGCTGCATCCTTGGCACAATTGTTCAACTAATAAACCTCAGTCTGTTGGAACTCAAAGCACGTAGCCGTCTCGGATGCTATGAATTCTACTGGGAAAGGAATCTGTCACCAGAGCAGCTCTGGATTTAGGGAGGATTTTCGTGTTAACCATGCTCTGTTCCGCAAAGCATCCCTTATGCCAAATCCTAGGGGCCAAGGTACCCCACCTCAAAGAGAAGCTGACATGGATCGAAACTTGCCACCCACCCATGCCAGCACCCTTGACATCAGAACTTGCACCGGGTTCTGGTGCAAATTTTCCCTTTGGCTTTATCCCTTATTAATTTGCTCCAGTCCCTAGAGAAGGACATCATGCTTGGTAGAGTAGAGGGTCAGCGAAAAGAAGGAAGACCCTCAACGAGATGGACTGACGCAGTGGCCACAACAACAGGCTCAAACTTAGCAAAGACTGTGAGTATGGTGCAGGACCGGGCAGTGTTTCGTCGCTCTGTTGTACATAGGGTCGCTATGAGTCGGAACTGACTCGACAGCACCTAACAAAAACAACAATTTGCTCCTAATAGCCTCGCTGTATGGAGACATTTATGATAGGCGAAGATCAAACAATGAAGATTTTATTCATTTAATTTACAGCGTGCCTGTTAAAACACCTTCAAATTAACACTTTGCAAAGGTATAAAGAAGCTGTGAATCACAGGAAAGGTGTCAGAAGAAAGGGGGTGATGTGCTACATTGCTCCTTCCCTTTGGAATGGACTTTCCATAGAAGGTACATTCACACTCGTTGGAATACTTCGTTATGGAACTCCCTATTCCACATCAAGTTTTTCCCTAAAACTGTCTGGCTGAAAAGGCTTTTTTGTTGGGGAGGTGTATTTATGTGTGCACGCGCGCGCGTGTGTGTGCAATGCTCTGTCCCTTCCAGGGAACTGGAACAGAATGACCGGCTACTGCAACTCAGCAGAATTCATCGCTGATGATGTCAGATTTCTTAGCTCTGAAAACGTCTTGAAAACCTTTCTGATTTTACAAATCCTAGTAAAACGCAAACAAAAACTACAGTCCATCCCATAACACTCCAGGAGAATGGTTTTGTGGAAGAAGGCATTTTTTTCATGATGATCTTTGAAAGATTAAAATAAATCATCGGCCTGATATGGAGTTGATAATTTCAATGGGATACCTTTCAATTCCGAGAAAGTCTAACAGTCCTCCAGAGTGAAGAAGGTAGATTTCTTATTCAACAGGCTGAACATCCAGCTAAACAAAACAATTATTTTCCAGTGCTGGAATTTTATTCTCCCAAACACGGTCTTTGTCTGTGGTCCTGATTGGCTAGTAACTGTTTTTTTGCCACACACACCGCCCCCCCACCCCACCTTTTTAAAAACTTTCAGTGAAAACTTTATGTAGGCCATTAAAGGGAATGACCACAATGCCATTCAAAAATATACCCCTATGTGTCTGGTTCATCTATACAGGCCTTCTTCCCAAATGTGGTTCGGTTGGTCTTGTTCTGATCTTGCTGTCAGAGTATGGCAGGGAAGATGTTGTGTAATTAATGTTACATTCCCGGGGAAACTGACAGGTCTGAGCGAAGAAGTGCCAAACCTCCCTACACATTTTCTCAAACCCATATTTAAATGACATGACCCACTGCTGGAACTAGTTACCGTGCCACAGATGATCTGAGCTCTACCTAGCTCTGTGTTTACGTAGGAATTTTGTGTTAAACATGTTCAATTTTGGAAAGCATTCCTTACGCAGAATCCTAGGGACCCAAGGATCCTGAGGGAAAAGGATAACTGCACCACTGTATACCTGCTTTTATGTCTTTTTTAATGGTTAATTTTCTCCCCCAGAACATTAAAGCAGTTGAAAAGTAAAAAAGTTGGTGCATTATTTTAAAGTTAAATATTTATGCCAAAATAAACTTTTATTATAATGTGATTTCAGCTTAACCGAACCAGCTGTCTTTGAGACTCTGACTCATAAAGACCCCATGGCTGATTTTTTGGAAGTAGATTGCTAGGCCTTTCTTCCAAGGCACCTCTGGGTGGACTCGAACCTCCAACCTTTCAGTTATTAGTCGAGTGCATTAACCATTTGCACCACCCAGGGACTCCTAATTCAGCTTAATTAATTTAAACTTATTTGAGATTGTCACTTGGTCAAGGGAAATTGTGAAACATGGCAATTCTCTCTGTTGAGAACGAGATAAGCAAAGAAGCAGATTTTGAAAATATTATTGATGTGTTCTGCTTCCGCTTAAGCCCCATTTTACCTTTTGCTTCAGGCTCCAATATGGGTTGGCATGGTACTACCCGTAAAACAACCCATCGCCGTTGAGTGGATTCTGACTCATAACGACCCTACAGGACAGAGCAGAGCTGCCCCAGAGGGTTTCCAAGGCTGGAATCTTTACGGAAGCACACTGCTACATCTTCCTCCTGTGGAGTGGCTGGTGGGTTCGAACTGCTGACCTTTCAGTTAGCCGCCGAACGCTTAACCACTGCACCACCAGGGCTCCTTCTGGCATGATATTAGTCTTCTAAATTTTTTTTTTTTGATATTTTGTTCCTCATGGAATTTTTGCATTAATTTTGATTATTTAAAATACTAAATCCCAACATCATTTATTTGAATGACTGAGTTTTTTGATGCCCCCTTACATTTTGAGCCTGCTGTGGGTGCCTCACTTGCCTCACCCTACCCCTGCCCTGTTCTGATACCTTTGTTCTGTTGCAAACTGCTGCATCCCATATGCCCATCCTCTTTGATTAACCTTCGATGCTCATCCCCTATTTCCATGCATCCATATGTCAAAGAGGGAACAGAGAATCCATTTTAAGTGTCTTTGAAGAAAAGAGCATATAATTCTAATAAATATACCAGATAAGCAATTGAAAACTCTGGAAGTTTTGCATCCTTGGTAACAAAAATCTCTTTGAATCTCCCTTTGGCATACCATTTTGGGTGAAGCCAAAAATGTAAGTAGCAATAACTCTTCCTTTCACTCCCCCAATTCCCACTGTTGCATAAAGAAGGAAAAAACGCAAACCAAAACATTACGTTCCCGAGTATCACAAAATGTTTGATCTTTCAAAACAGAAATTATAATAAACATTTTCTTGTTCTTGGTTTTACACTCCTTTGAAAACTTGTTTCTTTGTCCCTCCAAATAAAATCCTGTGCAGTTTACACTTGGCGTCACAGGAATCTACTCCATCATTTCAGTATGTGAACGGTCGGCGAAGGACAGAATCTTCAGGAAAAAAAATCAATCTCAATCTTTTAGCTGATTTTTCACTCAGTAAAGGCTGCAAAACAAGAGCCCTGTCCATTCTCACTGTGACACGTCTCATCCAGGCCCTTTACCTCATTACCTGCAAGCATGCAATCACCTCTAGGTCCTCCCGAAATCTACCTGGCCTGTTGTGAACAGGTCATCTTCCCACATCCGTGCCTTTGCTCCTTCGCTCCTCTGTTCCAGAACCAGCACCATCTCCCTGATGCCGATGAGATCATGCATGTATAGGTGGCTTTGCTTTTAGACGTAACGCCACAGTTCAAAGTGGATGGGCCCTTTCTTGCACCATATTGCCTTCGTAGATTGCTATCTCATGGAAACCAAGGTAGAATCGAGTAATACCCAAGTCTTTGGTCCGTGGTTGTAAATGAATACATGGTGAAATCTGAAGTAACCGGATAATGCTCGTTAACACCTGATACAATTCTAAGAGTACAACTCTATCAGGTTGGCACCACCTTTTTTTACCTCGTTTATAGATGACGAAACTAAGACAGCAGAAGGTTAATGAATTTCCCCAAGACTACACAGCTAACAGCAGCGGAACCGGAATTCAAACTCAGGTGATCTGGCTCCAGATCCGAAGCTCGTAACCAGTATGTTACACTATACAAGGCTATCACTGGGAAAACTGTGTTATTTATGGATAATTGACATGTCAATACAGCTGTCTGGCAGTTTGGGGGACTATAATCTATCATCGCTGTAAGCTATTGTCACTGCTCCTTGACTGAAGCATTACCTCTTAGCCAGCCCTGGTGGCACAAGAGTTAAGCGCTCGGCTGCCCACCGAAAGGTCGGCAGTCTAAACCCACCAACCGCTCCACAGGAGAAAGATGTGGCAGTCTGCTTCCGTAAAGATTACAGCCTTGGAAACTCTATGGGGCAGTTCTACTCTGTCCTATAGGGTCGCTAAGAGTTGGAATAGCCTTGATGGCAATGGGTTTGGTTTGGTTTGGCCTTCTGTCTGGCCAGCCTCCATCTTATGCCCCAGCCAGCCAACATATTTACTGTTACGGCCAGGCCCTGGTTCAGGCTCCCCAGTCATCCTCCTCAGTCTTCAAAGTTCACTGCAAATCCTTCCTATTTTGGAAGCCATCCCTGAGACTATAGGTCACACCTCTTTCCCTTCTCCAAACTCCACATGGATTTACAGTCTGTAACAGTGGTTCCCTTCTTTTCTCAGCACCAAGGCCCCTTCTGAATGTCAAAAGTCTCCTCAAGTCCCCATGTAACAGTAAACATGTAACCCATGTGGTGCTTCTAAGCCGTGGACCTCAGCCCATGCAGCTCATTCCAATCACATAAGGAGCTTTGATCAAACCCAATGCTCAGCCCGCCTCCTAGACCAAATGAATTGGCATCTCTGGGGCTGGTGCTCAGGCACAGTATTTCGTCAAGCTCCCCAGGTGATTCCAGTGGGCAGGCAAGTCTGAGGACCACTGGTCCGGCACATCCTGTTTTACACTCTGCAACATCCTTCATAACATGCTCCCTACTGTTTTGACCCTTGGAGGCCTCCGTCAACAAGTCTGCAAGCTCTTAAAGGCAAGAATAAGCCTTGGTATTTTAAGCCCTTGATGCTCAGTGTGGATCATGGAGCAGCAGCAGCAGCACCTGGGCGCTTGTTCAAAATACAGATTCTCAGGCCCCTCAGACCTACTAATTCAGCAACAGCATTTTAACAGGATCCCCTGGAGATTATGTTATAAATGCAGCTTAATGAGGGATTCACAAATAGAAATGTTGCCACGTCTGTTTTCTTGCACAAGAGAGAGAAACGACTGAGCTCTTGAAAGTTCTGGTGATACATGATCAGCTTTAAAGAAAAGCCATTTGTTAGCTAAAAGTAGAATTTACGCCTTGATGAGGGTTAGAAGCCTAGGAACTACGTAACTGAGCCCAACTCCGATATGAAAAGTCAGACCCTGCGACGCCAGCCCATTGTATGTGATCTGAAGGCGGTTTCACTCCCTTGCGGCACTTGGGGTCTGAATACAGGCAGATCATCTTACCTGAACCCAGATTTGGCCTGATGACGATGGGTGAAGAGGTGGGCTTTAAAAGATGCATTTGAAAGGCTGACCCAATGAAAAGTTCTTCTCTGCTTAGCAGTAAGAAATGGCGTGAAGCTGAATTTAGCAGTACTGGCGCCTGCTGACCGAAAGAAAGGTCGGCAATTGAACCCACCCAGAGGCTTTATGGGAAAAAGACCCGGCGATCTGCTCCCATAAAGATTACAGCCTAGGAAACTCTATGGGGCATGGGGCAGTTCCACTCGGTAACACATGGGGTCGCTATGAGTTGAAATCGACGTCACCCAACAACATTCAGAGGCACATCTAAGGTATGGCAGGTATGGTACGTGCTCTGGACGCCAGTTGAAGGGGGAGGGCGCACGTGCACCACCAAGCAGTCCTTCCTCAAGCATGGTAGCGGGGTGCGCGCCACACTTGCCCCTGGGCGCAATTCCAAGGGGGTGCCAGACAAGGCACAGAATGGCATTCCGAGGCACCACAAATATGAAAGGCACCTAACTGAGGCAGCCGGACAAGAGGAGGGAAGGAGTCTCTGCTGATACGTTGCTGCTATCCATGTTTATTCATCTTGAAATTGGGGAGGGGGGTGCAACATAGAAATTGCCCCTGGGCGCTCCTTAGCCTCGCTAAGGCTCTGAGGGGCGCAATTTCAGTGCTTGCCATAGGCACTAGTTTACGTAGACACGCCTCTGACAACATTAACATACCGATCCGGGAAAGAATGGGGACTTCACAACATAGAATTTCTCTTCACCATATTTCTCTAAACAGTCTTGCAATTTTTAATATTTAAAATAGCTTAAATGGAAATTAATTCATTAAATTCGACATCAATACATAGAAACAACTTACCATATGTCACTGCTTCTAAGGCACCATTGAATATAACACACACCATTATTTTATATCCGACCAAGAAAGAAAAATGCGATGAATTAAATTAGGACAAGTCACTGACTGTAAGATTCATCCCAAATTCAGAGAACACAAAATCTGAGGAAAATACGTCTTAGAATTGTTGAAATTCAGTAGATTAGATATACAATACAAATGACTTTCATGAGAGGATAACAACATTCTTGTCACAAATTCAAGGTCCAGTGTCATTGTAGTGACCTGGCTCCTGCTAATGATGTGATATTATCTCTTTAATTGACTTTGCCAAATGCTCAGCACCCATATTCACTCTGCCTTGGTGTGTGTGTGTTGGTATTAACCATGAAATCAGACTATTACAAAAATTCAGAGCTTCTCCTTTGAGGGCAAAAATGGTGCCCAACCATTGCCTGCAGAATGTCATCCATTTTCTTCATCACAAACATGGCACATGTGGAGACCACTGTGCATTTTTACCAAAAGGATACTAGCTACAGAGAACGGGAGAGTCAAGAGGGTGCCCACCTCTAATTTCGAATGGGCCAGTAGACCTCGGCTAAGGCCTGTCTTGTGGTTCAGCAATGCGCCACTCCTGCTGGTGGGGCTACACCCCTAAGACACATCCAGGTGCTGCCTTAGGAGCCTCCAAGCACAGCTATCAGGATTTCAGAAGTAGAATCACTAATGCACTTCATAGTCCCCGGAAC
>NW_004444098.1:5099322-5168464 GCF_000243295.1 Trichechus manatus latirostris | reverse complement strand
TCAAAAGCACCTAAACAGGCTACAGGAAGGGGGAGGGGACCCGAAAAAAAATCCCGTAAAATGGTTTCCAATGTGCTAAGTGGATCGGTAAGACTGAAGCACTTTCTGGTTAGGTGGACTGATCAGATTTGCAGAAAGCTGCCAAAATGTCATTTCAGGTCACCCTGCACGGAGTTATGCAGACCTTTCCAATTCTTTAGAGATGGAAATAGAAATCCCTAACACAGATTCAGAAGATAGAAAAACCGCAATACTCACGATGACTGGGAAGCCTTTCTTCTGAGTAAATAGTCCACAACATCGGGGTCAGTCTCTAAAAGGCTGATCAGCACTTCGTTCTGGAGATCCGGGGGGACCTAGAGGGGCCAAATGATGAGTCATGAATAACACCATTTTGGAAAAGGTACAATATGGTCCTTAGCAACTTCACAATAGCATAAAACTGAGCCATACGTGTCGTAAGAGAGCAGAGTGACTTGCTGGTTAAAACCAAACCTATACCAATGCATACAGCCAGTTTAATCCTAAGGACAAGCTGGATGATTACCAAATAGTCATATTCAATCCAAAATGCCACCCCTCCTATGCCTGGGGACACAGTCTAATTACTTGGATGCCTCTGGTGCTCAGATTAGATTTTCTTGACTTTGACTAAGCAAAATACAGTGGGTTAAGAGGTACAGTGTCCATAATCTATTGTCTAAATGCGGACACTTTCTAGAGTTCATAGTGGTAATTATGCCAAGACGACAGGCATACATTATGACTGTCCTGGGTAGTTCTCGAACATATGGTCAATCTGTTAAGAGACAGGCATTTGAGCCAGGCTGACTATGTTTGAATCCCAGCTCCACCACTTACTAGCTGTGGGATCTTTGACAAGGTACACAACTTTTCTTGGTCTCAGTGTCCTCATCCGTAAAATGGGGATAATAATAGTACTCATCACGAAGTGTTGCTGTGGTTATTAAACGAATTATTACGTGTTAAGAACTTAGAACAGTACCTGGCCTATAGTAAATACTCAAAGACAACAACAACAACACGTTGTCTACTACACTTGTGCATGCCACTTTAACATTCTGTGCTGCCTTAACTCCTTTCCTGGACCCTGGGCCATCCCCAATTAATAGTCCCTTGCTTCCTAATTCCATGAGGCATTCACTAGAGTTCTATAACTGAGCATCACATACTTCTCGAAGCCCAACCCACAGTGCATTACAAGAGGCCTCACAGCCCTGATTCAGGCAGGTGGAAATGTTTGATGAGAGACGACTGAACCCAACTCCATTTGGTTTTCTACTCTGTAGATGCTGGCATCCCAACCAAAGGAAACCCAAACTATCAGGGTTAAATAAAGTTTCAGTCTGATTCTCTCACACATGGGCTCAAAGAGAAGACTCTTAATGACCACAAGGGCAAGTCTTCTGAGAATAAGTGGTTGGTGGAAGAATTTTCCTCTTGCTTCTTGCAGAACTCAACTGCTACTGAGTTCTGAGAAGCTGGAAATAATTTTATTAATAAAAACAGGGATGAGAAAACTCTTTCCTTTTCTCATAAATCTGTTCCACCTACTTCATCCTGCATCTTCGTTAATGACATCGCCAAACCCTAGTCACACAAGCTCACAATCTCAGAATTGTATTCAAGCCTCTGTGTCCTTTCCCCTCCCCACTCAGAGCCAGGAGATCAACTTGATTTCACCTTCATGATGCATGTTATTTCTTTCCTCTCTCTTCCATTCCAACTGAATTACCCAAGTTCAGATCCTAATTACTCCTTTGTAATGGTCATCTGTTGGCCATCATAAGCCTCCATTTCTCTCTTCTTGTAACTGTTATACCCCAATTTGCCTTTGGAGAATCAACTGCTCCCTAACCCTTAGCTCAAGGGTAAAGCATGCAGCCTAGTCTAAGTCGATCCATGCCCCAGACCACTGTGGTTGCATGTGACTGTGAACAATAGGCATGTGGTTCCATTAGAGGCAATAGAAAGCCATGAGAATGCCCCTGAGACTTCTGAGAGAGAGGTACAGGTCCTGGGATCTTGTGACCATATGGGGCCCGAGGACTATGCCAACCATTGAGGAAGCAGTATCAAGAAACAGAGACAGAGAGAAAAGGGAGCTCTTGACATCGAGTCCTACATAAAGCTATGCCTGAAGTCATGTTCCTTCTTGGATTGTTCAGCTATGTGAACCCAAGAATTCCTTAAGCTAGACTGAGTTGAGTTTTTACTTTAAAGGAAAGATACATCCTTGATGGTCCTTTGATGCAACAGCTTGCTAACTTGTGTACTAGCTATCTTCTTCAACATGTGCATCAAATTTCTTCTCCACATGATTGTCAGAATGCTCTGCTCAAGACACACGCTCACTCAAAAACCTTCTTCTCCCACCAGACTTAATGGTCTGACTGAGACTGGAGGAACCCCAGAAGACATGGCCCCTGGACTCTCTGTTAACCCAGAACTAAAAACATTCCCAAAGCCAACTCTTCATACAGAGATTAGACTGGACTATGGGACATAAAATGATACTCGTAAAGAGAATGCTTCTCAGCTCAAGTAGATACATGAGACTAAATGGGCAGCTCCTGTCCGGAGGTGAGATGAGAAGGCAGAGGGTCAGGAGTTGGTTGAATGGACACGGGAAATCAGAGGTGGAAAGGAAGAGTGTGCTGCCACTTTATATGGATAGCAACCAGGGTCACATAACAATGTGTGTATAAATTTTTGTATGAGAAACTAACTTGAGCTGTAAACTTTCACCTAAAATACAATTAAAAAAAACAAAAACACAACCTTTTGATTCCTACAGCTGAGGCCCTCCACTTACTTGCTGTCTTTAATATATATTTCTAGTCTCCTCTCCTAGGGGGCATTCTCACACATCCTCTACTTTAGCACTGTTGTGCTTCTCATTTTTGGCCTTTTCCCATCCCTATTACTCTAATTCATCACCTAAACATTTGATGAGGAGCCCTGGTGGTGCTTATTGAGTGCCAGGCACTGGATGCTGAAGACTCAGCTACAAACCGGACCAGAACCCTTGTCCTCATGGAGATCACATGGAGAAAAACAAAGCAGAGAAGAGTGATGGAGAACGCTGCGGGGAGCTGAGGCCACAAAGAAACTGACATTTCACCAGAGAACCGAGGTTGGTGAAAGAGTTGGAGAAAATCATTCCAGACAGAAGGAAAAATAAAAACCAACTGTAAAAATCTTGATTCAGAATCAGCGAGGAGGTCAGTGAGGTTGGAAAAGCGTGAGGAAGGAGGCGAGCAGTAGAAACTGGGTCAGCAAGGAGGCCAGGGCCAGATGTTGTGGACTCTCATGGATCGTGTTAAGGGCATCTGCTCTCATTCTAAGTGGGACGGGGAGCCACTGGAGGTTTGAGCAGAGGACGGACAGGAACTGGCATCACTCTGGCTGTTGACTTGAGCACGGACAGCAGGGAAGCAAAGAGAGCAGACAGGAGCTGTTGAAATAATCCAGATGAGAGATGATGGAATGCTGAAGCAGGAGGGTGAGGTGATGAGAAATATTTGGATCCTGGAGATAGTGAAGATAAAGAAGATTGTGTTAGCATATTTATTGAATGGATGGATGGATGGATAGAGAAAGAGGAAGAAGAAGAAGAGGAAGGAGAAGTAGAAGGAGAGGGAGAAGTAGTAGTAGAAGAATTAGAAGAAAAAAAAAGATGACTTCAAAGTCTGGGGCCTAGGCAACTAGAAGGCTGGCTGGCACTGACTGGTATGGAGAAGCTGCAGGAGGAGAAGGCTGGGGGACAAGACTAGGAGTTTGGCTTTGACATATTAAGGTTCAGAGGCCTGTGAAACACCCATGTGAGGAAGATATCTAGTAGGCAGTTGCGTATGAGGGTCTGGAGTTCAGGGAAGAGGTCCGGGCTGGAGATAGAAATTTGGGAGACACACATAGATAGTATTTAAAGCTCTCTGACTGTATGCAATGGCCTGGGAATGAAAATGGAAAGAAAAGAGAAGAGGGCGGGACTTTTAGGTCAGGGCTGAGAGTTTCCATTCTTTTACTTTATAGACCAAATTCAACAGATCAAACGACTGATAATTTCTACTGTAATTTTTTCAAACATGACCCAATAGATACGTACTATTATATCAATTTCTTTTAAAGGTACTACCTAAGGGTTGAAAACAAGGAGAGAACTCACTGAAAAATGAGCAGTGAGGCAAAAACAATACAGTCCAAAAATGTATACCCGGACCTCTTTTAAAAAGAATCTTCCATAAGCAAATTTGGAAATGTACATACAGTTTCCTCTAGTTATTTCAGTTTAAACTTGCTATGTGTAAACTCATTGCCCTCGAGTCGATTCTGACTCACAGCGACTGTATAGGACAGAGTAGAACTGCCCCATAGGGTTTCCAAGCAGCAGCTGGTGGATTCAAATTGCTGACCTTTTGGTTAGCAGCTGAACGCTTAACCACTGCGCCACCAGTGCCCCTTGCTATGATTAGACATGTAATAAAAACTTCTGTTCCAAGCATTAATCCATTCCCACTAACAAATAAACAACGGAAAACATATGTCTTTTGGAGTGGAGCAAGCATCATAATATTAATTCTTGAAGGGTAGATGGATATGTCTGAGATAAATTATCCATTTGGATGCATTATGAGAACAGTTTAGAGGATGTACCATTATTGTAAAAATAACTGTACATTCATTTTGTTAAAATATTCTATAGTTCCAAAAAGTTTTTACTCACTCAACTAGCCTTAACTCCCAATAATTATTGAGATCTAGTCCCTGCAGAAATTCATGCATGATTCAGAAGAGGATGTGGAACCAGGGATATCATTGCTGATGTCAGATGGATCCTGGCTGAAAGCAGAGAATACCAGAAAGATGTTTACCTGTGTTTTATTGACTATGCTAAGGCATTCGACTGTGTGGATCATAACAAATTATGGATAACACTGCGAAGAATGGGAATTCCAGAACACTTAATTGCGCTCATGCAGAACCTGTGCATAGACCAAGAGACAGTCGTTTGAACAGAACAAGGGGATACTGCATGGTTTAAAGTCAGGAAAGGTGTGTGTCAGGGTTGTATCCTTTCACCATACTTATTCAGTTTGTATGCTGATTGAGAGGCTGGACTATATGAAGAAGAATGGGGCATCAGGATTGGAGGAAGACTCATTAATAACCTGCGTTATGCAGATGACACAACCTTGCTTGCTGTAAGTGAAGAGGACTTGAAGCACTTACTGATGAAGATCAAAAACTATAGCCTTCAGTATGGATTACATCCTCAACATAAAGGGAAAAACAAAAAACAAAAAACAAAACCTCACAACTGGACCAATAAGCAACATCATGATAAATCGAGAAAATACTGAAGTTGTCAAGGATTTCAGTTTACTTGGATCCACAATCAACGCCCATGGAAGCAGTAGTCAAGAAATCCAAAGATGCACTGCACTGGGCAAATCTGCTGCAAAAGATCTCTTTCAAGTGTTGAAAGGCAAAGATGTCACCTTGAAGACTATAGTGCACCTGACCCAAGCCATGGTGATTTCAATTGCTTCCTATGCATATGAAAGTTGGACGATGAATGAAGAAGGCCAAAGAATTGACGCCTTTGAATTGTGGTGTTGGACTGAGTATTGCATATGCCATGGACTGCCAAAAGAATGAATGAATCTGTCTTGGAAGAAGTAAAGCCAGAATGCTCCTTAGAAGCAAGGATGGTGAGACTACATTTCACATACTTTGGACATGTTGTCAGGAGGGATCAGTCCCTGGAGAAGGACATCATGCTTTGTAAAGTCAGCGAAAAAGAGGAAGCCCCTCAACGAGATGGACTGACACAGTGGCTGCAACAATGGGCTCAAGCATAACAACGATTGTGAGGATGGTGTAGGACCGGGCAGTGTTTTGTTCTGTTGTACGTAGCGTTGCTAGTCGGAACAGACTCGATGTCACCTAACAACAACAACAAGTCCCTGGGCAGTGCAAATGGTTAAGCACTGCACTACTAACTGAAAGTTTGGCGGTTTGAACACGTTCAGGGGCTCCTTGGAAGAAAGGCCAGGCTATCTGCTTCTGAAAGTTCGCAGCCTTGAAAATCTTAGGGAACACAGTTCTACTCTGAAACACGTGAGGTAGCCGTGAGTCAGACTGACTCTACAGTAACTGGTTTAAGGTCCCTGCGTGGTGCAAGTGTTTTGTGATTGCTAACCTAAAAGCTGGTGTTCAAACCCATGAAGAAAGGCCTGGTGATCTGTTTCCGTAAAGATTGCAGCCAAGAAAACCCTATGGAGCAATGCTACTCTGTAACACGTGGGATGTCCATGAATTGACATCGACTTGACAACAACATGTTCTTTGTGTTAGTTTTAATTTTATGGAGCATATGTGACTCTTACTTGTTCACAAATGAAAAAAACAGAAAGGTCAGGGCTATAAATCGATCTATAGTTTCTTCTTACAAGACTCATGATACTGTTTTGGTTTGGAGACCCTATTTACAAATAAATAAAAAGACACTGTTAAAAAATGGGGATCCATGTATTTCAGGAAGGGGAGATAAGATGATGTTCCTACGTATTATGCAAGACTAGTTACGGTGTACGTAATTAATTAATTTGATCAATCCATGCATACCCCATCTTGTTACAAAATGATTTAAAGCAGCCTCAAAATTCATAATACTAAAACTATGTCCTTTTTTTAAAAAAAAAATAAAGCAATAATGGTCCAGAAAATTGGGGCCAGTGGGAAAAAGAGGGCAGGGAGTGAGAAAGGATGCCTGGAACTGACTTGTAATGCTCACCCAACAGCATCCAGTGCCGCTGTCCGTCCAGTTGTCCGATTCCTTCCTCTACTCTTTGTCTATAGTTGCAGATCTTATTTCCTATCATTTAATAAAAATTTCAACCTACCCGCTCAGTTCAATTGGATGAGCATTCATTTTCTATCAACTTAAGATACTTAGCAGAGAAACAAAAGTCAAATGAAGCAACTGATAGGAAACAACAGTTTAAAGTAAAAAAGAAATATCCAGGCCGATCCCTCACGTACGGCCAAAATTAAGAAGTGGGATGCTGTCGAAAGAATAAGCGTGGGCAGCCCCAAGGTCCAGCTTCGGCTCTGCTGCTTATAATTAATGTAAACTTGGACACACCACCTGCCTTCCTTAGGATTTAGCTCCTGTAGCTAAAAATCCGGACATATCCTACTCGTCTCATTTCCTCTGTGGGGGTTTTATAGGGATCAGAGGGTGACTGGGTGGCACAAATGGTTAAGTACTTGACTACTAGCTGAAAGACTGGTGGTTCAAACTCACCCAGAGGCGCCTGGGAAGACAGGCCTGGTGATCTGCTTCCGAAAGGTCACAACCTTGAAAACCCTATGGAGCATTTCGACTCTGCACACATAGGGTTGTCGGAATCGACTTGATGGCAGTAACAACAATGCGGATCAAAAGGACTAAAAGATTTGAAAGTACCTCACCAATTGCAATGAGGGCTAGTAATAAAAAGGTTTGTTAGAAATAGATGAAATAATTAACAAATTTAAAACGTAAAAGAAACAGTAAGAGCAGATAACATGGAGATGGCCACCATTTGCTCTTGGATGCTTTTTCTTGACTAACAGTCATCTATCGCTGTCTCTTAACCTGTATAGTGGAGTAAAGCTTCACTCTCTCTTCTGCTTAACACTTTTAGTAGGCAACTAAGTTATGAGGTTTCCTCTCGATACATCTCTGCTCCCAACCTCCCTCTGAATTTCCAGAGTTACAGCCTGTGACCTCTCAGTCACTCAAGTGCAATGGTCTTGAAGCCAGGCTGCATGTAGACTCCCCCTTCCAGTTCCTTCTCTTCCCCTAGACCTTGTGTTTTCCTGCTGGTCACATTATTGGAAGGTAAGTTGAAGGTAAGGTCCCTGAGGGAAGAAATTATCTGCCTTGTCCACCTGGAACAGATGCAGGCTCCTAATGCTGTAGTTCTCCATTAGCTAGCCTCCCTCACAGTGAGGACAAGGCCATGGGTGTCATTCCTGGCCAAGGTACCCTGAGGGGGTTCAGGTAGAAGCTTCTGGAAAAGCTTACAGATTTGCCCTTTCTGATTTTCCTCCATATTGAAAAGAGATGCATGAGAGGAAACGTCTCTTTGTCAATATGTGATGATGGTTGCAAGAGATGCCACCAACTGCTGCAGTCATCTTACAGCTGAAGATGGCAGAGCAAAGAGAGTAAAAGTATCCCAGAGCTGCTAAAGCCTCTGAGGCTCTTCTTCTTATGTGAGGTAATAGATCCTGATGGGTGAAGCCACCTGTAGTTGATTATTCTCTTCCTTGCAGCCCAATGCATCCTAACTGATGACTCTTCTTCTTCTTCTTCTTACTTTGTCTTCTGACTCTTTTCTCTTTGGAAGTTTCTCTGTGCATATCCATGACCCTTACTCACTTATTCACTCACCCACTCAATCAATTTTATGCTCTTGAGAACACAGGTCAGGGTGGTGCTTTCAACCCAATAGGATATTTAATAAATGTTGCTGGAATGGCTAAAAATAAAAAATGACCCAGGAGTATTGTTCTTCACGATGGTTACAATATCTTAGTTCAGACGTCTCTCTCTCTCTCTACCTGTGTTATCAATGTCATCTTGTCGCAAGATCTTGCTCTTCATTTCTAGAGTTTGAAAATAAATTTCCTTTCCCCACTGAAGATCATCAGAATTTTTCTAACAAGTTCTTAAACGACTGTTCCCGTCAATACAAACCCACTGCCGTTGAATCGATTCCGACTCATGGCGACCCTATAGGACAGAGTAGAACTGCCCTATAGGGTTTCCAAGTTTGCAATCGTTATAGAAGCAGACAGCCACATCTCTCTCTTGTGGAGCGGCTGGTGGGTTCAAACCGCTGACTTCTTGGTTAGCAGCCGAGTGCTTAACCACTGTGCCACCAAGGCTCTGTCATCAATACAAAAACCCTAAAAATGAAAAGTATGGCTCAGATGATTAAACTTTTTTTTTATTTTTGGCTTCGGAAATTTTTTTGTATCACAAATGGAAACTAAGGGGCACTACAGTGAAAAACATGAAGGTTTTTTTTTTTTTTTTAAGTCAGTCAATTCTGCAGGCTAAAATTAAGACACAAAATGCAGCCAAAAGACCATCTTCACTTGAAGTTTATTGTTTCACATCGAAATCTCTACTGGGTTTTAGTCAGCTATTCAGTAATTTTAGATATTTTCTAAGGGTACCATTTATGGATGTGTTTATCTGGAGCTTCAACTCCTTAGATTTTAATGTGTTCCTTCATAGCATAACGCTATTCCAAAAATCAAAAGAACTTTGGCCTCTCCCGCTTCTGAGAATAAAATGCAAACAGCGCACATATGAAGGAATAAAAGTGTCACAGTTAAAATCTACCCTTTCAAATTAAAACAGAAACCTTGAATGATTGCCTAGGGTATAACTGCTGTGATGTAGTTATTCCATAAACCACAGAGAGGGGAAAATGGTGCGAGCTTTCTCCACTTACTAGGTCGCCATAGCAAACCATGAAGGGCTTCTAGAAGAGCGATTCCCAGGACCCAGCCCTTCTGCCCGTGCCACGGGGTTTAGGCACCAATCCACCACTTCGCACTTGACCAAGAATCCTGCTTTGGTATTTAAAATGCTAACACTCCCTAACATGAGTAAATATCACTGGAAGTCATGATGACATTTCTTAGTGAACAAACACACGGAAAGAAATCGCTTTTGCTCTGTATGGGAGCAAAAGCTACAACCCGAGCAGGCCCAGCCGAGAACCTTCTGTGCTGCTCTGTTGTGGTGGGTTAGGAAGGCCGGGGTGCACTTGGAGGGTTGAGAAGCATTAAATTAGACAAATATTTCTCAAGTGCCTGATACTTGCCAGGAAGTGTCTTTGGCAATTGAGGAGAAGACCCTAGGCCTCATGGAGCTCCATGGGGGATGACGCAGGTAAGAAGGACACAGAAAAATGAGCAGACTTTGCTTCATAGCAACAGGTTAAAGGAAATGGAAACAGCCCAGGCGGCATATGCTTCTGCTCCCCGCCACCTGTGTGTGACACCAACAGTCCCTATATCCTTTCATGGCACAAAGGGACAATGTGAGCTGGCCTCAGCAGGGACACATCTTGCCTCCTGCAGCCACCTGCTGGCTTCAGCATCAACCAGGCTGGAACTCCGATTAGTCCAGAGGGACTGTGCTGTTAAAGGTCTCCTTCGCTCCTCATTTTCAGACTGGCTAACATAAATGTTCTCTTTCTTTCTCCCTAAATAGACCCCTTATCTCAGATGCCACATCAAAGAGCCTCTTCTTCTGCGTAGGGAGGCATCATGCTGTCGGAATAATTCACTTAGTAGCTGCCTGATAGGCAAAAGGACTTGGCTTGCTTGTTGTCGCTGTCAAGTCGGCTCTGACTCATGGTGAACGGTTGCCTGGTCCTGCGCTATCTTCACAATTGTTGATGTATTTGGGACCACTGTTATAGCCACTATGTATTTTGAGTGACTTCCAACCTAGGGGGCTCATCGTCCGGCACTATATAGGACAATGTTCTGTTGTGATCCATAGAGTTTTCATTTTGCTAATTTTTGGAAGTAGATCACAATGCCTTTCTTCCTAGCCTATCTTAGTCTGGAAGCTCCGCTGAAACCTGTCCACCCTGGGTGACCCTCCTGGTATGTGAGATACCAGTGGCATAGCTTCCAGCATCACAGCAATAAGCTAGCCACCACCGTACGACACACTGACAGATGCATGGTGAGAATTTGGCTTACTCCTTACAAAATGGTGGAGAAAAGGAATTAGCCAGTGATGTTCCTAATGACCAGCCCAAGGCCTCGCACATAAGTAGTGGTTACTTTCACGACAGAAAAAAGGAAATGGAAATCATATCTAATTATCTGGATATGTCGGTAGGGGGTGGTTTTCCTGTTTGATGGCCTGGATCATGCTTGACTCCTTTTGATTTTGCATGCAAAAGAGGTTTTAAGAAAATGCAATTTGCATCGGAGAATGAAGAAAACACCAAGCAAAGTTTGGCTTCCGAGCTTGGAATCCTCATCCCAGCCTCTGACCCTTGCTCCCAGTCATTCTCAGTTGAATTTCCCACGTGCACTGTGCTGGTCCCCAGCTCAGGCTGACGACCCAGCGGGTGGGAACACGCTGGCTTTCCCATGTCTCCTGCTCACAGCCCAGCTTGTCATCAGCCCTCAAGGGTGGTGCCTTCTCCTCCTCTCCCCTCTCAGAACAACAAGCCCTAGTAGGGATCATCTCATGTTGGCTCCTAGGATGAGATGATGGTTTTCTCCACTCTGCTTCAAAGCTCATATTAATCCCAAGAGCACTATGAGTTTTTTCTAGGGTGCTAACTTCAGTTACAGAAGGAACAGCTTCCAGAACAATTAGCTGTGTCAGTGATTGAGTGGGTGATGCATTCTGCTTGCAATAACAGTGACCGTGTCTGTATATGCTTGCTTCTGATGTTTTAGTTCCTGTGTTCCCGGAAAGTACCACTTTATGCCATGCAGCTTATAAATGATTGTTGATATCAGAATTGGAGGGGTATGATTTAAAGGTAAGGAAATTTAAGGCACTGAACCCAAACCAATCAACCAACCAACCACACAGAAACAAAACCCACATTTTTTTCCCAGTAGTAAAAGGTTGCAGGAATTATTCAACAAATTATTACTGAGTACCTACCACAAACTGAGTTCTGTTCTAGCTTTTTTGGATATGCCAGTGAACAAAACAAAAATCCCTGCCCTCATCAAGTTTGCATCCTCTTAGGTTTCAATAAGTGTAATAAATAAGTACATTACATAGTGAGTTATACCCATTGCTGTTGAGTCAATTCTGACTCATAGCGACCCTAGAGGACAGAGTAGAACTGCCCCATAGGGTTTCCAAGGAGCGCCTGGTGGATTTGAACTGCCGACCTTTTGGTTAGCAGCGGTAACACTTAACCACTACGCCACCAGGGTTTCCATATAGTGAGTTAGAAGGTAATTTAAAAAAAAAAATTGCCATCAAGTAGACTCCAACTTGTCGTGACCCCATGTGTGTCAGAGTAGAAACGTGCTCCATAGGGTTTGCAATGGCTGGGTTTTTTTTTTTTTTTTGAAGTAGATCACCAGGCCTTTCTTCCATGGGACCTCTGGGAGGACTTGAACCTCCAACCTCTCGGATAGCAGCTGAGTACGTTAACAGTTTGCATCACCCAGGGGCTCCAAAAGGTGATACGCACTATGGAAAATAGAAAAAGAGCGGAGGGAGAAGTAGAAGTATACATGTGCAGGCACAGGTCACCATCTCATATAGCGAGGTCAGAGGAGCCTTCATTGCCAAGGGGAGACCTGAGCCTGTTTTGATGGTGCTATATTTCAGGCACATTAGCAAGTTACTATAATAGCAGCTCTCTCTCTCTGTTTTTTTTTTTTTTTGGAGTGCCTAGTATATTCCACTACCACCTGTCTGTCAGTCTGCTGTAGCACTGTGGTAGCTTCCGTGTTGCTGTGATGCTGGAAGCTATACCACTGGTATTTCAAATACCAGCAGGGTCACATGGTGGACAGGTTTCAGCAGAGCTTCTACACTAAGGCAGACGAGGAAGAAAGGCTTGGCAATCTACTTCTGAAAATCAGCCAGTGAAAATCCTATGGATCACAACAGAACACTGTCCAACACGCTTGCTTTGGATACCTCATTAAGAGGGATCAATTGCTGGAGCAGGACATGATGTTTGGTGAACTAGATGGACAGCAAGGGCGAGGGAGACACTTGGTGAGATGGATTGGCACAATAACCACAACATGGACTTGAAGATGCTGATGATCATGAGGATGATGTAGGACTGGGCAACGTTTTGTTCTGTTGTACATAAGGTCATCGCCATGAGTTGGAGTTGACTGGATGACAGCTAACAACAACGATATATGCCAATTCCTGTCCTACGTGTCTTAGGATGTTATTTCTAATTCTTAAAATGGTCCTGCAAAGTAGGTAGCCTCATCTCATTTGTTCACAAGAGGAAAATGAAGGCTTAGGGAAGTTAAGCCCAGGGCCCAAGATCACACAGCAATTCAATGGCTTAGTAGAGATTTGAATCTGGTAGTTCACTTCATTGCAAAGCTGATGGACTTTCCACCATACCGGTGTGCTTAGGACATTACCTACATCAACACCCCCTGGAGGTATTCATTAGGAAGTGCAGATGCCTGGGTCCCATCCCAGTGCTACTGAATCAGATTCTCGGGCGTGTAGCCCAGGAATCTGAATGTCTAAGTTTCCTTGTAACTCTGTTGCACACTCAAGTTACCACTGTTATCATTTGCTTCTTGCGTTCTTTGGGAGAGTGATCATGATGGTTGTTATGACATATTTCCAGCTCTTGCATTGCCAAATCAGTGCCTGAAAAGTAAACAACCAATGCAGAAAACTATATCTTAGCCAGACTCTTGAACCGGTGTCAGCCCCTGAATCCAGATGCCTCTTCTGGATTATGGCCCAAAGACACGTTCTTTTCCATCCTTTCCCACTAACTCAGATACTGGCAACTTGGGAGAAGCATTCTCAGCGTCGGGAAATGAACGACATCAGGACAGTCAGAACCAACGTGGGTTACTACATCCCCTCCATCAATTCTTATGTTAAGTTGCCGCTTCCAGGGTGCATTCTGTCTTCAAGGAAAAGTTCACAATCAACTTCTCTAGCACGTCTTCCTTCCCAACACCAATGGGCAGTGATGCTCCCCTTTCCAAGCTCATAAATCCTTCCAAGGACTGTGACGTTCCACAGTTGTTAACTACTTTTAACCATCAGGTCCTGTCTAGCTTCATCCTTCCTTGTTTGAAAATACCATCATACTTCTGGAAGCTTCTTTAAAAAGCAGAAACAAACACCAACTATATACATGATGAAATGCTTGTTCATCCACACAGGTCAGTTCTGCCAACCAACCACTAGCCTTGGTATAAACAAGTCGATTTTGAAATGTCAACTATGCCGAGAGAAACTAAGAATTCTTCTGTGCTTTCTGGAATAAAAGAGGGGAAGCCTGTACTAGGACAGAGAACCATGCAGTTTTTCGACCTAGAAGTGCTCTTGGACATCATTCATTCGAACCTAGTCCTATTATACTAAAGAAATAGAAATCTAAGGAGATGAGGTCACGTAGCTAATGCACAGCAGAAGTAGGACTAAAACAAAGTTTTCTAGTTTCCGAGCTAGTATCCTTCTACTTACTGATCCAGGCTTGGAATCTTTGATCTGCCTCCCTTCCCACATCACTGTCCTCTTTCTCAATATACAATTCCCATAATCAGTCCAAGGAGATTAGGAATGCTTCTGTGAAAGGCTAAATTACTCTAAAAAAGTTACCTTTAATTCCTCCATGCCCAAACCTTTTCATACGTTTAAGGAGTAAGAACTGGTAAGATGGAAATCATATGAAACAGAATTACCATGGAGTCAGTCATTAATTCCAATACTATTTCTTTTGCTCCTACCATGTGCCAGACACAGGAGTCATGCAGTCAAGAAAAAAGACGGGAACAGACCAAAATTCATCCTGGAGTTTACATTCTAGTGGGGAGACATTAGTAGCCTGTATTAGTGGTGAGTGATAAGGAGGGAAATACAGCAGGGAAAGGGGATAGGGAGTGTGGATGCGTGTGAGGTTTGTGATTTCAGAGAAGGTGGCCAGGCAAGGCCTCGCAGAGAAGCGAAGACCACAAATGGGGAACACGAATATGAGCTACTACCCAAGACGCTGTCGACATCAATCCCTACAACGAACTGCAAACCAAGATCGGATTTGGAAAATGGTGGAGAAGGCAGAATACTATCTGCAGCCTGTCAGCAGAGGCTCGCGTGTTGCTAGGGTGCTGAACCGGTTTCAACAGAGCTTCCAGACCAAGATGGACTAGGAACAAAGGCCTGGTGGTCTAGTTCCAAAAATTAGCCAGTGAAAACCCTATGGATCACAACGGTAGGATCCACAACCAGTCATGGGGATGGTGCAGAACTGGGCAGTGTTTTGCTCTGCTGTGCATGGGGCCACCCTGAGTCAGGGCTGACTCAATGGCAACTAACGGCAAAAGCTGCTGTCCTTAGTAATCCCGGAAGTAGGGAACAGGAAACAGAGGACTGCCACAATCCAAATGGCGGCAGCTGTACTTTCCCACATCACAAAAACAGACTAGGAAGTGTTTTGTCAGTATCTGAGAGGAAAATAAATAAATGCCTGATGGTTTGTGGAAGGACAGATATGCAGGAGAACTTTGCTTAGAATACAGAATTTAGAGAATAGAATTAGGATCAAAGAGAGGTGCTTATTTTATTTTGTTAGAACAAAACGCCAGAGAGCATGAAATGATGCCAAGACTACTTGGCAAGATGATACATGACTTAAAATGTGAGGAAAATGTTGAGAAGTTCAGACACTTGGTTCATCCAAACATGTAATTAATTATGAGGATTTTGGCTGAAGTGTGAAATGTACACAGCGTCAGTGCACCATCTTTGAGAGCTTACTGTGTGCAACACAGAGAGTGCTTCAGAGACACGGTCGCTTTACCTCAGTGAACTTGTCACTGTGGTAACTCCATGTTCTCTTTCTCCTGGGCACCCAGCCAGAACACATTTCCCAGCCTCCCTTGCAGTTAGCGGTGGCTTCTTGGTGAGCTGTGGCCAATGGGATTTGAGAAGATGGGATGGATACCCCTTCTAGCCTTGGCCCATAAAATCCTAGCGGATGGCAGAGCCTCAAGGTGCAAGGAGCTAGGATGCCTCAATCCCCACCTGGAAGGCTGTCCACCAAACATCAAATTAAACTTTCTGCCTGCGAGATATTTACGTGTCTTGTGTTGAAGCACTGAGATTTGGGGCAGCTTGCATTGCCTAACCAATATACTTATTAATAAACATGCATATAGAATTTGACAGTTTGCAGAATGCTTTCAGATATCAACAGACTCTGGTAACCACCCTGAGAATTAGGCCATATTTTTATTTCTCCCATTTCACAGAAACTGAAATTGATACTGAGTGCTGAATTTCTTGTTCACGATCACATAGGTAAGACACAGAGGGCAAGGATTCTGAATCACTGACTCTCACATTTACAAAACCTAATTGGTATATGACAAGCTTGGAAACGAATCTAATGCATGGCGCTTGATAAATATAGACAAAACATAAAGGGGATCGAAAATGGGGAACTAGCACGCTTCACTGAAGAAGTCACAAAAGGCTTGAGTGGAGTAGGAGTGGAGGAGGTAGGATTTATGGCGAGGGTTTGCAAACTGACAACAGATATGAGAGAAGGAACATGGGGAAAGTTGCTGTAAATTCTGACATGCAATTTGAGTGGTGAACAGAAATAGAAAAGAGTTGGCATCTGTTCTAATGATTCAAGGGAAGTTGGAGCAAGTAATGCAGTTTTATGAAGGAAAACAGGAACTGGTAATTCAATACAAATCAAAAAAATATTTATTGAATGACTGCCAGATGGAGGGCCTTCCAAAAGTGTACAGAGGATACAGAGAGGAGATAACAAGGGCACAGCCCTTATTTTAAATGAGTTTGTAATCTACCAGGGGAATTAGTCATAAATTACCGTAACACAATGATGAATAAGATAAACACCACAAAGTCAAGTAATGGGGTTCAAGGTACAAAGAAATGACATGAGAAGTGCCATGGGAAGGACAGGTGAAGGACAGGCAAAGTTTCACGTGGGAGATAAGACGTCAAGATTGCTCTTGGAGAATGTGCTATCACAGAGGGTGGTTACAATACATGAGGGCCACAGATACAAGGCCAAAAGAAAGGGTTTCAACAACAGTTTGAACAAGGACACTGTTATACGAATAGTTAAATGACTCCAAAGAGTGACCATCGTTTAGGGGGCAACAGAGTGAAATTTATAATTTTGGGTATGTTTGTTTAGAAGTAGAGTGACAGAGGCACAAAACTTACAGTGAAATCATGTGTTCTGGAAGTTTCGATTCCTACTGAAACTGCCTAGCTTCCCATGACTTCATTTAAATGACCAGTATTGGAGACCAGAAGGGGATGCACTAGAGTTTCATTATGCAGCCGTAAAGCAACAGAAAGGCGATTCACCATGATGTCACCCCCAAGCAGGGCCACCTACCATGAACAGGGCTTCGTAGTTTTCAATCATTTTCTGCACCACAGCAATGATGGCGGTGCTCTCCTCAGCGCGAGCTGAACTCTGGACCGAGAACTCTTTGTCTGATGACTTCTGCTTGTGCAGCAGGTTGGGTCCGAATATGGTGGCCAAGTTCAGAGATGTCATTTTGTTCCCAGTGACCTATGGGAGGAGGGAACACAGGACTGTTGTTATTTTTGCTTTACAAAATGCAGGAGGGATCGATAATCAATGAAACTTTTTTCCTTTCCATTTTATTTTTTCCGGCAGGGCCCATGTTGTTTCCGTTAGAATCCAGGAAGGTTGGACTATCAGATGGTTCTAACTAAGAGCCATTCCAGGGGCAGAGGAGAAAGAAGCAGCAGTGAATGGAGATACTTTTTCCAAAAAGTATCTGACAGGGAAGGAAGAAGAAAGATAGCAGGAGCTAAAGGGTAGTACAGAGACGAAGAAGGGAATTCTTTTTTTTACCTGAAATATTAAAAAAAAAAAATTACTCATGTTCAATATATTATTAATTAACAAGTACAGGTAAGCATAAAGAAAACAAATTGCCCATAATCCCATCACTCCCAAGAACCAGCCATTCATACTCTTTCTATGCACATATACACATATATGTCTACACTATTATTTTCGTTTCTAAAACTGGGATCATGGTGCATATATTATTTTGTAACTTGCTTATTGTTTCTTAACAATATGTTGCATTCATCTTTCCACTGCAATAAATCCTATATTGTCATCCTGATCGGTCCCTAGCATCCCATTGCACGGATAATATCACAATTCGTTTTAATCACAGCCAACTGACAGGCACTTACACTGCTTTCAGTTTTCTGTTGTTACAAACATTGGTACAAAGAAGAGCCTTAAAAAGACATTTTGTGAACTTGCCTGAGCACTGTCTTAGGAGTAATCCCTTTAGGTGGAATTGCCGTAACAAGGAATACTAGCATTTTAAAAGGCTTGAGAATTCCTTTTACCTACTTACTTTACCTATCTATATCTATTCATCCATCCATCCCTCCATCCATCTACCTATTTAATTTTAAGATGGAAAAGATGAACTGGTTAAGTTTCTGTAGGCCACGGTTTCTTCATCACGGCACTATGTGGGGCCAGATCATTCCTTGTGGTGGGGCTGTCCTATATATTATAGGATGTTTAGCAGCATCCCTGGCCTCTACCTATTAGATGCTAGTAGCATCCCTCCCACCTCCAGTTTTGACAACCAAGAATGTCTCCAGACATTGTCAAGGGTCCCCTGGGGTGCAAAGTGGCCCACGGTTGAGAACCACTATTCTAGGTGAATTTTTATTTCTCTTGTCAAATTAGTTAAAATTCTAGGCAAGCCTGGATAAGTACAGGAAGTGGCTGCTTGGTGGGGAGACTGCCTGGGCCGATCTGCGCGGATTTGAAAAGCACATGGGTGCACAGCATAGAATTCAAGAGTTGCAAGTGACAGTTGAGAACAAGCCTCCTGAGTCACACCGTGTCCTGTGGAGCCAGAGCTGGCAGTTCCTTGCCTGCAATCTCAGCATGGCCCATGGGTTCCATGATTTTCAGAAGGCAATTTGCAGCCAAGTGAAATTGTTTCCTGTGCTAAATGCTGGGAACTTTAAGTAGAGCACGCTTTATCTATGATTGCTTATTTTTTCTTTATTTCATTGATAAAACACGACAAGTTTTCATTTTACTTTTCATTTCTCTCGCTGGAAATTCATGATTAAGGATAAAATCAAATATATGCAATTTCAAATTCTTCCCTTTAGAACTAGGAAGCACTGGGAATCCTCTCCCCTCCCCAAAGTAATATCAGAGTTTCTCTCTCTCTCTCCTTTTTTTAACATTAACAAATAGAAGAGTTTGTTTTCTTTTAAAAGAATATTTAGTACAAGGACAATCTGAAGCTCTGCTTCCTCCCTGTCCTTCTCCTGGTGCTATTCTGGGAATGTAACACAATCCGTCTGTAAAATCGCATAGATTCTAGCTGCGGACCAAGCCATTCCTTGCTGTGGTTTGTTAATGCCTTTTTTGTTTTGCTTTGTTTCATTTTTTAAACTGGAAAGTAGATTTACTCACAGACAACATCGACCCTTGCTCTCTCTGTTTAAATACGTATATACATGTATGTGTTAAATATGTATATAATATACATGCATATACATATATGTTTTAATTGTCTCATATGCATGGGAAAGCTGACAATGAATAAGGAAGATCAAATAATTGACCCCTTTGAATTGTGGTGTTGTCAAAGAATACTGAATATACCATGGACTGCCAGAAGAATGAACAGATCTGCTTTGGAAGAAGTACAGCCAGAATGCTCCTTAGAAGCAAGGATGGTGAGACTTCTTGTCACATACTTTGGACATATTATCAGGAGGGATCAGTCCCTGGAGAAGGATATCAATCTTGGTAAAGTAGAGGGTCAGCGAAATAGAGGAAGACCCTCAACGAGATGGATTGACACAGTGGCTGCAATGATCAGCTCAAGCATAACAAGGATTGTGAGGATGGCGCAGGACACGGCAGTGTTTTGTTCTGTTGTACGTAGGGTCGCTATGAGTCAGAACTGACTCAACGGCACCTAATAACAACAACAGCAACATATATCAGAAGCCCTGGTGGCACAGTGGTTAAGTGCTCAGCTGCTAACTGAAAGGTTGGTGGTTCAAACTCACCAGCTGCTCCTCAGGTGAAAGATGTGATAGTCTGCTTCTGTAAAGATTTGAGCCTTGGAAACCCTATGGCGCAGTGCTACTCTGTCTTATAGGGTTACTATGAGTCAGAATCGACTTGATGGCAACAGGTTTTATATACATATATACGTATATACACTTATATATACATATATGTATGTACACATACGTATTTGTATATAGATATGTATATATACATATACATATATACACATATAGAGGTCCCTGGGTGATGTTCAGCTACTAACCGAAAGGTTGGCGGTTCAAATCCACCCAGTGACACTGCGGAAGAAAGGCCTGGTGATCTACTGCCATAAGATTATAGCTATTGAAAACCTTATGGAGTACAGTTCTACTCTGATACTCATGGGGTTGCCATGAGTCAGAGTCAACTTGACAGCAGAGTTTTTTTATATATGCATATATAAAATATAAATAATATATAATATAAACATATAAATACATATATAGATAAAACATATAGAATATGAATATACATACATACCTACACACACACACACACACACACACGGCCATGTCTAGGTAGTACAATGTGCACTTGATGATGGGTTATTATTTAATTAGCCAGCAAATTCAAGGACAAGTTTGATCTTCACTGAATAAGCCTCCTTGATCATTTCTGAGCCTAATGGGAAAAGCTCATATTTATTAACCGTTTCGCATGGACAGTCACTGGGCTAGGGGCTTCCCACAGGCTATTTTAACTCTTTCTCTCTCTAGGCTTCTGCAGCAGCTGTTGTTTTTGTCCTTATTTTTTGGAGGAGGGAAGTAACACATAGAGATGACAGCTGGGAGGTGCTGGAGCCGGGAAGCAGGTGGCCCCACTCTTCCTTGGCCGCTCTTCCATGGGCAATAGGCAATGGGCAATGGGACCACTAGCTTTAAAGCAGGGCAGGGACGAGGGCCCTCACCTCGAGCGCAAAATGGAAGGGGGCGCCAAAAAACTCAGTCATCAACTAAATAGTGTTTGAATGCCAAATGCTGAAAAATCAACCATGAATGCAGAAAAATCTATGATGACTGAGTTTTTTGGAGCCCCCTTGAATTTCGCACCCCGGGTGAGTGCCTCACTCCCCTCCATCCTTACGCTAAAGTTCCAAAGCCAATCTTCCATTTCCTAGTGCATATTCCTCCCCAAAGATCAGTAATCACACTGGTTCTTCCTGTTTGGCATACAGGCCCTTTAAGGGGCAAATGAAAGCTATGGGTTCTCTCACCAGAAAAGTACAATTTCACACCACATTATCCATGCAATGCCGGGGGGTTCTTGGACTTCCTGAAAAAACACTCCTGAAGGCTGTTTCAATTTTGATCCTGTAATATTCTTTCTAGAAGAAATAAAATCTGTCTTACATTTGGGAATTTCTGCTTCCCCTAAGGAGCAAAGCAAACAGCAAACTAAACAAAACAGAATAAAATATAACAAAAAAAAAAAAGATAGCAAAACACCACAGTTCGATAAAAGATCACTATTTTTTTTTCCAAAAAAAGCACCGAGGGACTAGTCAACAATGTTTCTCATGCCCTTCTCATAGACATCTTTAAGATTCCATTAATTAATGACGCATTGAATTTTAAAACTAATTAACACGCATTAGAAAGGAAATATTTTGTTCATTTAGGTCCCTAGGTGGCTCAAACAGTTTGCGCTCCAGTATTAACCTAAAAGTTGGCAACTGCAACCCACCCAGCAGTGCCACAGAAGAAAGCCTGGCGATCTGCTTCCATAAAGATCATAGCCAAGAAAACACTATGGAGCAGTTCTACTCTGTAACACATGGGGTCACCATCAGTTGGACTTGACTTGATGGCAACAGGTTTGGTTTTATGTTCATTTTACAGATAAGGAAACTACGACCCTCTATCTACCCCTGCCAACCTCCATTTTCTTTCCTCTTCTGTCATTTTATAAAGACAAGGCCATGTAGCAAGGTGACGGCAGAGTCTGTGTGAGCCCCAAGCTTCTCGACGCTCTGGTTCGGTAAAATTCCGTGTTTCAATCTAGAAAAGCAACTCCCTAACAAAGAGACGACACAACTAACACAAACGGACAAGTAGAGAAGAGAAAAAGCTGAACATCGCTTTCTTGACCATATTTTGAAATTTGATTCTCAGTCTCGCTACAGTCTGCCCAATTCTGTTTCTATCTGAACGTGCCAAACCAACGAAACTAATAATACATAGAGAACCTCTCTCTCATTCCTCTATCTCTACTCTTAACTTCTATCAGAAGGGATGGAAGCTAACTCCCGTCTCTATGACATGCGTATGCTCTCGGTTTACTCAGTGCCTATGCACCCTTCCATGTGTAGCTTATGTTCAATTACCTCCCTGCAGCCATTCCTAACTTCTCTGCCCACCTCCATCACTCATTCTCTGAACTCCTGCAGTGACTCAGCAGAGCATCACCTAACTCCACAGTTGCCTGTGTCCTCACCTCCTCCATTTCCTGGACACTAGAGCATACCAAGCGGGGCAGCGCTGGTGCAGTGGTAGAATTCTTGCCTTCCATGCGGGACACCCAGATTCCATTCCCGATCAATGCACCTCATGCGCAGCCACCACCTGTCTGTCGGTGGAGGCTTGCATGTTGCTATGATGCTGAACAGGTTTCAGTGGAGCTTCCAGACTAAGACAAATTAAGAAGAAAAGCCTGGCGATCTACTTTGGAAAATCAGCCAATGAACACCCTATGAATCCCAACAGTGTAATCAGCAACTGATCATGGGGATGGTGCAGGACCCAGCAGAGTTCTGTTCCCTCGTGCATGGGGTCGCCATGAGTTGGGGGCCGACGTGATGGCAGCTAAGAACAGCAGCAAACAGAAAACGGTAGTCAGGAAATCCCTGAACGATGATCACTGGTGTACTGTTATTCAAGGTAGACACTCAGGACACGCTTGATTCAAATAATTACTGTATGACATACTTCTGTTCTTACAAAAGCTATTCGTATAAAAGTAGGTTGAATAGTGGCTCCACAAAAGATCCCTAAAAGATCCTAGAAATTGAGAATGTGAGCCTATTTGGAAAAAGGGTCTTTGAAGATGTAATTCAGTTAAGGATTTGAAGATGAAATCATCCTGAATTATCCAGATGGGCATTAAATCCAATGACAAGTGTCCTTATAATAGACTGATGAGAATACAAATTGAGAAGAAGGCCATGTGAAGGCAAAGGCAGTGATAGGAGGGATGCTGCCACATGCCAAGGAATGCTGGCAGCAACCAGAAGCTGGAAGAGGCAAGGAAAGATTCTCTCCTAGGGCCTCCAGGGGAACCTGGCCCTGCCAACATCTTGATTTCGGATAAGAACTATGAGAGATAAACTTCTGTTGTAAGCCACTCACTTTGTAGTGATTTGTCATGGCAGCGCTGAGAGACTAACAGAGCTTCCTAACTCCCTCTCTCCCATCAATAACCAATCGGCAGCATGGATCATCTCGTCTGTTAGTCAAATCCTTTCGAGGATTCTTGGCTTAAAAATCAACCACCTTGCCCTTACAGAGGCATTTGGTATCCTATGAGCATAGCCTGATTACCCCTCGGGCCCCTCAGTACTTCCCCGCTGGTACTCTTCACTCCAGTCTAAGATGGCGGCACAGGCTACTTGCTTACTATAACTTCTAAGGATTGCACAGAAGCAAAGCCCTCCTTACATTTCCCACGCCGCTTTAATCTTTGATTATTACTCTTTCATTTGGATGCAAGGTTGAGGTCCAGAGTGTCTAGAAACCTTTGCAACCCCTTGCTGCCTTGTACAACTTTGCTGTTAACAAGAGGTTTTCACATTCCTTAGAGTAAACCAGTCCTCTCAACCACTGTACAGTGACAGTTCAAGAACTGTTATTCTCAACGTTCAGGTAGGAAAACCAGGTTTAGGCAGGTTAATGGATTTGTGCCAAAACACATGGCTAGCGATTTACAGAGCTACCAAGTGTTCTCAACAGGGGGTGATTTTGTCCCCAGGGGACATGTGGCCTTGTCTGGAGACATCTGTGGTTGTCACGCTGGGGAGGGGGAACTATAGTCATCTAGTGGGTAGAGGCCTGGGATATGGCTAGACATCCTACAATGTGCAGAACAGCCCTACCACAAAGAAGGATCCAGCCTCAAATGTGAGTTGTGCTGAAGCTGAGAAACCCAGAGCTAGACCTCCAGTACAGGTCTAATTCCTACTCTGTATGTATGTTCTTGGTATGTTAGACTGGCTTGGGTTGGAGGCACAGCTGGGATTTTCTTAGTCATGGGACTGACCCCACCACTAGCCAATATGATAACTTTGTGTGAATTAGAGAAAGGAGCCCCTTCTTCAAGACATTTTACTGCCATCCACTGGGACGTTGCCCTAATAGCTACGCAAATCTATAGGGACTTTGGGGCACATGGTGCCTCCCAACGACTTGTGAAATGCACAAATGTGCAACCTGCACAACCAGAAGTGGAGACTCCCAGTGGGACACCGGGTAAGTTACTTGACTCCTTGGGCCCTCAGTTTCTACCTCCAATACATCGGAACAATGATGTCTCTCTTGCCTGTTAGGAGGAATAGCGACAATATATGTAAAGCTACTAGCACAATGATAGCACATGGTAAAAAACCCCGACCCGTTGCTGTTGAGTCGATTCTGACTCATAGTGACCCTATAGGACAGGTTTCCAAAGACTGGCTGGTAGATTCAAACTACCGACCTTTTGGTTAGCAGCCGTAGCTCTCAACAACTGCGACACCAGGGCTCCAGCACGTGGTAGGAGATACAAAAATGGTAGCTAGTGTGCCAGCATACTACCTCTCATTTATACCCATCCAAGAATACTTTCTTCTTTTTTGCTTAGGCAATGCTGTATTGTTCAGCATTTGGATGGAAAGAATATCTGAAAATGATTCTAAAACGGCAACAGTGAGTTCAATTGGACTTTTCTCTTTCCTTGATGCCTTCTTAACAGCTTAGACCTGACTTTCTCCTTCTGACATAGCACTTAAGAAATACCAGCAAAGCAACTGACCTTCCTAAGAACACAGGGCTGTCTCTGACTTTACCCAGTGATTACGCACATCATTCTACCACCAACAAAGGCTGACACCCAGACAGGTGGTAGAACTACTCAGCAATTATGAGAATTATACCATAGCCATCAAAGAGCTGTGTGTGTGCTGAAAGAATGTGGCAGGGCCATAGTATTAAATCGGCAGCCAGCAGAAGTTTCAGTGATTATAACTACTAGAGTGATAAATGGCAAACTCAGGGAAGTTCCATTCCCTCCCCAACACAGAGGATGAGCATAAGAAATATGGAATTGTCTTTCTGCATTTAAGTGGAAAAAAATATATATATGACTATCTTTTTTGGGAAAAACATTTGACCATTTCATGGAATTGGATCCCCCATACAGCTGAGTTCTGCTTAACAAGGATATAAAATAAAAGTTTCAGTGGTTAATTTGGGAAGCCTCTGGCCCCTTGTTGATTTACAATGCATGCTCGCCTATTAAAGGGCCTGATAGCTTCTGGGGAATCCAAGGTCAGGGAGAAGTAAGGCTGCATGGTATCAAAGAGGGAAGCTAGTTTCCCGTTAAGGTAAAGATGAAATAGGTAGCTTGGTAGGAGGTCACTTAAAAATTAGGCCAGCACCTCCCTTGTCCAAGGGTGAAACCAAAAAACACCTTGAAGCATATGAGTGTGGCCAAAGAGAGCTAGAGCCCAAGACCTCAGATGTGGGTCACACTGGGGCCTGGGTGGGGACTAGGTCCCACCAAAATATCACTAAAGAGCCTGTGGGACTGTGCAGAACTGTCTTCAACAGTTGACACCATGTTGCACCAAGATACGATGGCAACGATCAGTAAAGCAGAACTTCTAGTTCCCTCTACATCTGGTGGTGGAAGCAGGATTGACCCTCCATTGGATAGAGCCAGTTCCTACTTTGGGGGGAGGTTTAAGGAGAGAAGGACCCCTCTGAAGACAGATATTGGAATTCTAGCTACTAGGACAGATGGGAGCTCCAGAGATAAATTGGAAGATTAAAGAGGTGACATCATACTTGGACTTCAAATGAGTTGCAAGGACAGCAATGTCCCCACTCCCGTCACTCTACTGTCTCCTGATTCCAAGCACCTCTGAAACTCTTTGCTTGTCTTCCTCACACAAATGGAAATTCAGGGGCTTGAGTAGAGCGTCATCATGGAAAATGACAGCCTCATTGCGAAGCATCATCGAGAACCTACAAGGAGGTGAGTGGCCCATGTGCTCCGAGGAGCTGTCCATCCAGAGAAAGCTCGACATTAGTTCTCTTCCTACACATAGTCAGAGAAGTCGGGGAGAGGGTGTCATTTCTTCCAGGTGAAATGCTTGAGCATACTGGTGGCTCATCCTCTGAAAACAGGGAAAAGAAAGAGTCACAGCATCTCTGGTGGCCAAGGGGGACGTACCTCTTGCCCGTCTTTGCTGATGTTGTCATCAGCATGCCTGGCCACGATGGAGAGGAACTGCAGGAGGCGGTGGAGGGTGTCGCAGTTGCAGGGAGGTAGAAGGTAGATGAGGAGTTGCAGGGTGCCCAGCTGTTCCTCTGGCTCCAACACTAAGCAAGGCAAAAAGAGGTGCTCTAAGTCAAGGGTGCACAAACCAGCCACTGAGGAACTGTCTTTCGGAAGGGGTTATCAAGGCAAGTCACATTTCATTCATTCATTCACTCTCCCATTAGGTTAGTGAACTAGCAGCCCATCTCTCTGAAGGATATAAAGATGGATTAACCCTGGGGAAATGGAACAACTAGAGAAATCATGATAATCCATAATGGAAGGGTAACTTAATTTTCCTTACTTGCTTCTCCCTTCTTTCCCCGACGTAACTCATCACTTACTTTATGGATCTCAATCCTTCATTGTTGGTAAATATTTACGAACAATGGCTGAAAATTAATGAAGGTTCTGGAACTTGAGTTTCTAATGGGTTTGGGGCTCTTTTCTGTTGAGGAACACCCAAAGGATAGAATTTCTGTTGGCAGTACCCAAGACACGGCACAAGGGCAGCGTCTTCTCTCTCTGTCGTGGTCCTATATTAATTGTAGCGCTGGAGGCTGACTGAGTCTATCCTTCCTCCCCATCACCCTCCATTTCTCCTCCATGGGATCTGTATCTAGAGCCCAGAAGTAGCCACATTAGAAGTCCTACCATTGGGCTTCCCTTGGATCATTGCCTGCCCCCTCCTCTCTGGGTTCCTGTGGCTTCCTCCTTTTTCATTCCAGAAAGGCAAACTTATTTTTAGGGACAGATTTAATGTGAACTCTTGCTAGTATTCCAAAGCATCAATTTACATAGCACTTTCTACAGTCTTAGGGGTCATTTGAAAGCATCCCAAATTCTTCTTGCTAATTCTCCCTAGGGTAAATCTCAGAAAATTCCCCAAATAGCCCACTCATTAGAGACTAATAAATAAAGACAAAAAAAGCTATCAGTGCAAACATGAACAAAGCTTTGATGAGTGACTTGGATATGCTGGTATTCCACGGGCACTTCCCCGCAAAGGGCTGCCTTACGCACACAAAGTGTTGATGAAGGCCGTGTACAGCTCCCTGGTGAGAAGGGGGTCCGGCATGTCCCTCAGGAACTCCTTCAACAAGGCAGCCACATCATGGACGCTGTGCTCCTCCTCCAGAGAGACATCAATCCCACGGTCAAATTCTTCCCGTAACTGGAAAAGAACGGTTCGGGTGGCAGTCACATAACACCATACATACCTCAACGTTCAGTTCCCAGCAAAACAAGTGCTTTGGCACAAAGCACCTGGTATTAAGTTTGTTCAGACCCCCGAAAAGGAGAAGCAAACAACATGTTGCCTTAATCTGCAGAGTCTGTGCAACCCAGCCATGAATATAGTATATATATTTTACATGTGTTATTAAATAAAACTATCTGTGGGCTTACTGTTGATGATGCAAGCAGAAGGGCTCAATAACGACAACCAGAAGGTTGGGAGGAAGAGCAAAGTGGTGGAGGAGAACTTAGGTCAACTCTAAATGTGGGAGGGAGTAATTCATCTATTACGCAGCCTTTCTGCATGTCAGCAATCCTGCCATGTTGGAATTTTGAAATTTTACAGAGGCATTCGACAAGAAAGCAATGAGCTTTTTCTGCAGACAATTAAATTCAAAACCCTGATAAGCCATTCATGACTAAGCCTTGAAAGATAACAATCACGAAACAAAAGCTGTCTTAGATTTGTCAAAGTAGCCTTATTAACAATTCCCAGAAGGACTCTTTGCCTTAATCATTACACTCGGTCTATTAGCATTTATCGCAGTAGGAACCCACAATAGCAAGAGGGGAGTAATAACTCCACACCCTACTTTCATCCCTGACAGCTCAACTTCTTTGATGCATTATTCTCTGCTGTAGATATAATTATGTGAGTTCATGAATCTACTCTATGTAATAACCTTCTATAAAAATTCATTTGTTCAATTATTCATTTATTCATTCACTCGACAAAGATTTACTGCACTCTTCATACGTACTCTCTTAAGGGCCCTAGAAATACGGTGGTGAACAAAAAGGCAAAGTCCCTCCCCTCCCCCAGCTCCCAGGCTGGTAGAGAGACAGGTGATCAGCAGGTAATTCTAAAAATGACTAGCTCTTAATATAGTGACAAGCGTTCTGAAGAGCAAGTGTAGGCTGCTAAGAGGCAACATAACAAGATAGACTGGAGAATGAGAGCATACTTCATACTTCAAATCAAAGTGACCACTAATTATATTTGTACTCGATCATCCATCCTTAAATGTTACTTCCTCAATCTCCATGCAAAGATTCTCCATTTGGTGAATCCAGATATAACTGATAAATCATTGTTGACACTTGTCACCTCTCTTCCTGAGGAGACTACCTACCCATCACTGCCCTGAAAGGTTGACTGACTCCAGACAACATACCCTCAACGTGCATTAGGCACCCAGAATGAAGACCACTCTTCCATTGGCACAATTCTGACTTGCGATGACGGAAACCCAACATCTTTCTTTTTTGAGCACACACACATGCAGGAAAATATTTGTTCTATGGACTGGTTAGTGTGTGTGATCTTGAAACAAGTTTCTTAAGCTCTCTAAGCCTAAAAAGAAGTAGATGAAAGAAGCTACTCTCATGGCTGGTGGGTGGATTCAATGAGATAATGTTTGTGAAAATACTCCGCAATTCTGCACAGATGCGAGGCCCAACGAATGTTACTCTTCTATATTCCTTCCTGTAAGCTTTGTGGTGAAACGCTGACTGTTGTTCAATAGTCTCTTGTGTGACTATTAAACAAAAACCAACCAAACAAATGGAAAACACATTTCTTCTGAAAGCTCCTTTTATTTTGACAGAAGAGATACAAGGAGATATTTATTTCAGGTAGTTTCAATAATATGAACAAATATCATTTCTTCAGCTCTATCGAACTAAAAATTATTTTCTCTTGGTTTCATTACTGAGTTGCTGAGCTCTTTATTTCCTTCTGCGGAAACCAAAAGAGGGAAAACAGCATTTTAATGCTCTTTCAGCCAACAAATGAATTCTTTTCCCAAAGGATGGTTTGTCTTTTCTGAAGCCATTATGAATGCGGACACCTGCCCATTGCGGGATACTATTCCTGAAGGTCTAATATCAAACGTTTGTTGCCAGAATGGGACATAGTAGCCAAGGTCACCATGGGTACAGATCCCTACAGGAAAAATGAATTGGGGATCGATAGTTCTAGGGAAACTTAGAATTATTTATTCTTGAGAAAGTAAAGCTATAAACATAGCATCTTATATTAATGGCATTTTTCGTATTGTATCGCATTGGGTAAATCTGTTGCAAAAGTCTTCTTTAAAGTGCTGAAAAGCAAAGATGTCACTTTGATGACTAAGGTGCGCCTAACCTAAGCCATGGTATTTTATGGAGCTCATATGCATGTGAAAGCTGGACAATGAATAAGCAAGACCCAAGAAGAATTAATGCCTTTGAATTATGGTGTTGGTGAAGAATGTTGAATATACTATGGACTGCCAGAAGAACAAACAAATCTCTCTTGGAAGAAGTACAGCCAGAGTGTTCCTTGGAAGCAAGGATGGTGAGACTGCATCTCACATACTTTGGACATGTTATCAGGAGGGACCAGTCCCTGGAGAAGGACATCATGCTTGGTAAAGTCAGCAAAAAAAAAGGAAGACCCTCAACGAGATGGATTGACACAGTGGCTGCAACAATGGGCTCAAGCATAACAATGATTGTGAGGATGGTCCAGGACTGGGCAGCTTTCCATTCTGTTTTGCATAGGGTTCCTAACAACATTTTATGATAATAATGGGTACTCTACAATTATTTTCTATTTACTATCACTTGCTGATCAGATTCTGTCTGAATCTCCTGCTTTATGGCTCGATAAGATGATTACAAATTAGTTTTGTTTCACTGGACATGATATGGATGCACCCAGGCATTTTGCTTTTAGGCATTTTGTCCTAATTCGATGACATTTCTGAGTTTCTGAGTTGTTGCCTTTCACCTCCTGGGATTAAGAATTGACTTGAAGGCAAGAAGGCAGGGGTTTTTTTTTTTTTTTTTTGTTACATCAGAAAAAAGAAACCAAACCCATTGCTGTCGAGTCAATGACCCTGCCGTAGGAGCGTCAAAAAGAGATATTCAGAAATGGATTTGCATAAGCTTGAACTCTGCACAAGGTCATTCAGTTGGAAGTCAAGTGAAATGTACAATATAATCTTCACTTTGCACTTACTTGTCTCACTCTCTTTTTTGAGCTTCCCACTCGGAATATCCCCACTGTCTGAAGACCTGCAAAGAAGCAAACAAAATCAACAGTCCTGTTTTAGTGCTTAGAACTCTGGAGGAAATCAAATAGAAATCAAACAGAATGCCAGCATAGCTATGTAACATGTAGAGCAATAGGAAGTACATAAATGCTTATTTATCCCACTCTATTTATATTCTCCAGGTCTTTCAGTGCCAGGATCGCTTTGTTTCAATGTTTCTGATGAAAAAATTTCCATGTGATATTATGTATTTCCGTGCCTTCTCCATATGAAGGAAGATAATGTAGCATTTCTTTACTGTTCAGAATAATGATTTATGCATGAATTTTACATGAATTTTTAGTTATTGTATCAATTTTTAAAATAAATATTTCTTGTTTTTCTGATCATAATAAAAGTAAGTGCTTCTTGAAGAAAATCTAGAAAAATAAAATATTTAAAAAATATCTGATACAGAAATAATCACTCATAATATTTTGGTTTATTTCTTTCCAGCCAATATATGCATATTTTTTTTACATAGATGAGATCATATTATATATATTTTCAATGCTTCTGTTTTCATTCGATATTATGCCACTAGAATTTTCATGCCAGTAAAAACCTTGTAAATATCATATAAAACAGATGCAAAATATTATACGAATGTGTCACAATTTACTTCCTATTGCATTGGCATATAGATGCCCCAACAAACACCCACTATTTTTGCCGTTATAAATGATCCTACTATGAACAACTCAGAGACCTGGTGCTGGAGTGGTTAAGAGCTCGGCCACTAACAAAAAGGCTGGCAGTTTGAATCCACTAGCCACTCCTTGGAAACCTGATGGGGCAGTTCTACTCTGTCCTATACAGTTGCTATGAGTTGGAACCAACTCGACCACAACGGTTTGGTTTTCGGTTTTATGAACAACTCAGTGCATAGGTCTTCGGTCACATTTCTAATTTTTTTAAGATCAAGTTTTAGAAGTGGGATTATAGGGTCAACACGTACGACAAAGAGTTATCTGGTCCAAAACATCAATACTACTAAGGTTGAGAAATCCTGCTTTACAAGATTGTGTGAGTGTGTGTGTGTTGTGTGCCACTGAGTCAATTTTAACTCATAGCAACCCTATACAACATCATAAAACTGCCTCATAGGGTTTCCAAGGCTGTAATCTTTATAGAAGCAGATAGCCAGGTCTTTTCTCCTGTGGATCGGCTGGTGGGTTCAAATTGCAGACTTTTCGGTTAGCAGCCGAACCCTTAACCACTGCTCCACCAGGGCTCCTTTCTAAAAGATTAGGTCTCCTAAACAAATCATATCACTGTCACACATTAGTGTTTTTAACAATAAAAAAAAAAAAACAAAACCCGTTGCCATACGAGTCGATTCCGACTCATAGCAACCCTAAAGGACAGAGTAGAACTGCCCCATAGAGTTTCCAAGGAGCACCTGGTGGATTTGAACTGCCAACCTTTTGGTTAGCATCCGTAGCTCTTAACCACTACGCCACTAGGGTTTCCAATAGTTTCTTATAATTTTCAGTTGGCATATACATAAGATTCATAAACTATGACAGGTCGATATGCCTTTTAATAACTCTCTTTTAATCTATATGTTTGTTTTCCCCTCTCCGTTTATTTTTTCCTTATAATTTGTTTGATGAAGAAATGGAATTGATTTCCCACTATAGATTTCCATGCTGTCTGGATCTGGACACTCTGTGGTGTCAATTATATGTTCCTCTTGTTTGTTTATTTCGTGTAAAGTGATAACCCGTTGCCATCTAGTCGATTCTGACTCATAGCGACCCTGTAGGGCAGAGTAAAACTGCCCCATAGGGTTTCCAAGGCTGTAATTTTTACAGAAGCAGACTGCCACATCTTTTTCCTGCAGAGCGGCTAGTGGGTTCAAACTGCCAATCTTTCGGTTAGCAGCCCAGCGCTTAACCACTGTGCCACCAGGGCTCCTTGGACATGAATATAGATGAGGTCAAAACAACTGTCCAAGACCAATTTTGGAGAGGGTGGAAAGATCTTTGACACATGTTTATAAGGCCAAAGTGAATCAAGCCCTCTGCTACTCACTTCAAAATCTGGCAAATAACGTCCTACAAACTTTTGGAGTTTCCTGGTTTTTTTTTTCCATTTGTTTTACAGTGACCAAGATTAATATGTTTGCATTTGAATGGGTCTCTTATTTCTGGAGCTATTTGGTCTAAATACACCTTGGAAATCCAGAGTCAAATGAGGGCCTTGAAAGGTTATCCAGGTTATCTTCTTGCCTTTAGGCCCTAAGCTGCATTCCAAACAAGAAAGCAAACTGCCCTACTTCTGAACCATCCTGAAAAAGCACTATTTTACAAACTGTAATACGTGCCGGTAGAAGCAAAGAATAAAATAAAAAGAAACTCTGAGTTTTCTCTCACAAAAGCAGTTACTCAACCTGGCACTAGATTTTGAGTGATTGGGGTGAAATTTTCTTGCGTAAAATTCCTTAAAACGCTTAAAGTTCATTCTCTATATTCTTTATAGGGAACATTTTTTTTTTAATTGTACTTTAGATGAAGGTTTACAGAACAAAATAGTTTCTCATTAAACAGTTAGTACACATATTGCCCTATGACAATGGTTAACAACCCCATGACATGTCAACACTCTCCCTTCTCGACCTTGGGTTCCCTATTACCAGCTTTCTTGTCCCCTCCTGCCTTCTAGTCCTTGTCCGTGAACTGTCGTGCCCTATTAGTCTTGTTTTGTTTTATGGGGCCATCTAATCTTTAGCTGAATGGTGAACCTCGGGAGTGACTTCATTACTGAGCTAAAAGGGCGTCCGGGGGCCGTACTCTCGGGGTTTCTCCAGTCTCTGTCAGGCCAGTAAGTCTGGTCTTTCTTTGTGAGTTAGAATTTTGTTCTACATTTTTCTCCAGCTCTGTCCAGGACCCTCTGTTGTGATCCCGGTCAGAGCAGTCAGTGGTGGTAGCCGGGCACCATCTAGTTGTACTGGACTCAGTCTGGTGGAGGCCGTGGTAGTTGTGGTCCATTAGTCCTTTGGCCTAATCTTTTCCTTATATCTTGTTTTCTTCATTCTCCCTTGCTCCTGAAGGGGTGAGACCAGTGGAGTATCTTAGACCGCTGCTCACAGGCTTTTAAGACCCCAGACGCTGCTCACCAAGGTAGAATGTAGAACATTGTCTTTATAAACTGTGTTATGCCAATTGAGCTAGATGTTCCCCGAGACCACGGTCCCCACAGCCCTCCGCCCAGCAATTCAGTCCTATAGGGAACATTTATAATTATAAAAGTGTTTGTCCATTTTCTACTCTATAGTGCAGTTTAGACTGAATTTCCATATTCACAGTAGTGAAATCTTAAGTTGCTAAGCCACTTTTTAAAAACAATTCGGTTCAAATAACATTTATTAAGCGTCTACCTTGTGTTAATCATGATACTAAGAGCTGGGAATTCAAAATGAGTAAGACATTGTCCTTGTCTTCAAGTTTGCCTTCCAAGGACAGGCAGAAAGATAAATTTAAAACTCCACGCTGAAAATTTTGTATAAAACAAATAAGGTAAGGTTTCAATACATATTAACTTTATTAAGTTGTTTATATGTTGTCCTGTGACTTCCATATATACTAAGTTAAGACATTTAGTTTTATCTCAAAAAAAAATTTAAGTCTCACATTTATTAGAAGGAAAAATAGGAAAATGTTACCATTAGTTTTGTGTGCACGGCAGCCCTCAGACTCTTCTTTGCTTTTCTGTTTCTTTTTTTTAGTTTTAAATTTTATTTTTTACAGAGAACAGATTATTTTTATAATAAAGCAACAATTAAGAAACTTTTGCTCATGCCCATAAAATGCAGGCTAAATAAAGCAAACACATTTAAATTATGGAAATGGTAGTTTGCTGAGCCAAAAGTCTACATTTCAGAGTATTTTTCAGAGAACTGCCTTTCTATTATTGTTAAGTCAACACGTTAACTGAGTTGCCAAAAAGGGCATGGTGGAGAAATTTTAAGTGGCCGTCTTTCACAAGAATGAAATTAACAGCCTGCAAATCTATTGTCAAAAGCTATACATTTTCTATTCACTTAAGCAATGGTTTTCAAATAATTTTTTTTAAAGAAGTTGGACTCATTTCTCTTTAAAGGAAACCTAGTGAGTAACCTCAACGTATACAAAAAGAAGATAAAAGTGGCTCTGCTCTGATTGAAGGGGGCTCTGGGGACAGATCCAGCCAAAAGACCCCACCCTTTCCCCAAATCGCTTGGCCTCCAGACTCACTTCTGAGGAATTTTGGTGGCTTAGCAGTCTGAACACAGACCTTCTCCCACAATCCCGTTCAGCCCGTCATCTCTTAAGCAACCACTCACACCCGTAAACTTTCCTCACAGCCCAGAGTCTGATCAAAGGAACAAAAGTTGAAATTGGGTGGTTAAATGAATGATGCTGGATAAAGGCCATCTTTGGTACTTGATGAGGGAGGAACTAGGCTACTTACCGTGCTTTTCTAGATGCTGACAGCAGCTGTCCACCAGTCTGGGGACCTGTCTGTAAATAGGATTCAGACTGAGTTTCTTATCTCTGGCTTTTTCTTTTTTATTTTGCGCTTCAGCTGGCAAGGAGAGCTGCAAAGCTTCCAGAAGTCGAGACTGATTGTCATCAAGATCTGTGATGGAATCCACTGACATGGCACCCTGCAAATCATACACAGGCATGAACCAAGAGTGCAAATGGAGAAAACAAAAACCTCCTGCAGATGCTAGCCAACAAACCCTCTTGCCCATGACTAGTTATCACACTTGAAATGACACTGCTTGATTTAACTGTGCTGCTTGCATATTAAAAACAGGGAGAAAAAGTCTTTTGAAAATGTCAGGAAACCAATACAACATAGGGTAAAATAATGGCAGTTACCATTTCAACACAGACAATATTTGCCAAATGAAAGACAAGGGATGGAAAACATAAAATTAAAATACTTTGGCCCAACTATTTCATTTCTTGAAACATAAATTAAAAAAAGAAAAGAAATCACATACTCAGTGAATGAGATAGTCATAGACATCTTGTGAACAAAAAAATTCAACTATGACTGCAGGAAGTAGATTGTAAAATAGGAGGATTCCATAAAGCTGTCTTAGTTTGGTTCCCCCCAGAAGCAGCATGTAGTGCTTTATCAAGGAGGTGGTTCCCGGGAAACACCTGTAGGGGAGTGCAGAAGGAAGGGCAGACAATGAAGGGAGCATTACCAATTACCACTTTGGGCAACGGGAGCTCAATGCCCCTGGGGAACTCTAGGAGACAGTGTAGAGCACCTCAGAGCTATCCCTGCTAAGGAGCCAGCGAGCTGGGGTATTTATACACCACTCCCAAGAGTCATTGGTTAAGGGTAGCTCCTGGCTGGGACAGGGAGTTGGCATTAGTGTCTCAGTACTTGTTGTCTACCATCTGCATGAGCTGGGAGGCTCTATGAGTGAGAGAAAGCCCTCAGCAAAGAGATGAGGTGCTGGCAGGTGGAAGGTGAGCTGGTGTGCTAGGAATGGGGAAGGCTGAGGAGAAGGGAGCAGACCACTATCCGTATCTGCTGTACCCACCCATCCTTTCATGAAACATAGATGAAGAAGTTGGCTGCTCACATCCTAGCAGGGTCTGGGCAGAGGAGAGGGCATTGGGAGGCCCATTGCCTAAGCCTTAGATTCCCAGAATGCTCAGATTTAGACTTTTGATTTTATTGCTAGATGGGTTTAGACACACAGTCTGAGAAACGATGATGCACTGAAAGAACAATTTCATCATGCAAATTCAAGTATTCCATCATTTTATCAATTCTTCCTTTCTAAGCACAGCAGAAGCATCGATAAATAGTTGTGGTTTCCCGAACCTCAGATAAATCTATATCTATATATATACACACACATACCTCTCTACAGTACTGTTTGATCAAAAAAAAAATCATTCTTCCAATAGATAAGGAAAAATCTCATTGTTTATGAAGACCCACATGCAGCCAATTCATTCAGCCAGACATGGTTCTCAGCCTGGAGATGGTGAGATCGAGCAAACACCAGTCCCTGCCCTCAAGCCTCAGAATTCAGTGGGAAGTCTAGCAAGACTACAGAAGATGACAATAGATGGGATCAATGGCGATGTAGAATGTTCCGGATATCATAGGGCATGGGGGTAACAAAGGAGGGCCACCCAACAGCTTTGAGAGGGGTCAGAAAAAGCTTTGAGAAGGTGCCAGGTACCACATGCCCAGTGCAAATTCTCGCTCAATGAGGCTGTTGACCAATCCCTGGACCTGAACTACATTTCCAGGTTTCACATGAGCAAAAACTCAAGGAATAACCTTATACACCCTCAGTTTTCCTAACATCAGCATCAGAGAAAATACAGGCCTACTCACCCTCCTCCTGGCCCTAGGAGCCGGTTCCGGGGTGTTAGGTGATGTCGACTCATTTGGTGTTTCTGAGGTTGAGCTGAGAGATGAGTTACTGCTTGAGAGTTCTTTGTTTTGTCTTTTATTTCCAAATGGGAGAAGAGAAGCCACAAAATCCGATGCGTCCTTCTGCTCGTCCTTCTGCGAGTCCTGCTTGAGTTTATAGGCCCGGTCATTCGCAATGACTTGGGATAAGGGCATTCCAAATGCCTGCGGGATGAATTCTGGAATCGAAACACAAACATTCACTTTCAGAGGAAGCCTGGCCAGGGAACGTGCTCACTCGCGCTTCAGACCTATAGGCAGACACAGTCAAATGGTTGTTTTCCCAAGTATTGATTCATCAGTCAAAGACTGGAGATGACATTGGTGTTTATCAGCATGACCAAAGTCTCTCTTTAAATTAAGAAAGCCAGTAGGTAGAAAAGACACAGGTTTTAGAAATCTAGGCCTCTAGTTTTCCTTCACCTGTCACAAGTCTGTTTTAAAGGAAATCACTTTATAGAGAAATGTGACATTTGGGGATCAAAACAACATACTGTCCTCATGAATACGCAGTTTTACAAACTAGTCTTCGATTTACAAGTTTCAGAGGCCCCTGGAGCTGACAAGGCATGGGGAGACTGTGGGATTTATTAAATACCGACTGTGTATCATGACAAGCATCAGCCTGAGAAGAAATACAACCAGAATACTCCCTAGAAGCAAGGATGGTGAGACATCTGCTCGCTTACTTCGGACACGTCATTAGGAAAGACCAATCGCTGGAAAAGAACACCATGTTTGATAAAGCAGAGGATCAGCGAAAACGAGGGAAACCCTCCACGAGGTGGACTGACACAGTAGCCAAAACTATGCTTCAAACACACCAACAATCAAAAAGATGGCACAGGACTGGGAACGTTTCATTCTGTTATAGGTAAGGTCACCAGGAGTCAGAGCCAACTCGACGGCAACTACCAACAATATCATGACAAGTTACACAATGGGGGGTACAAAGCTTACGGACGGTCCAGTCCTCACTCTTGAGGGGTTCAGAGTGTGAGGAGAAGTGAGAGGAGTAGAGAGTCAGGTATGTAAATAACTATGACAGAGTGTGTATATGATGTGCTATGGTAGAGACATACGAGGTGAAGATGGAAATTCAGTTAAGTGGATACACTTTGGGGTCCACAATAAAAGTGTGGGAGGGAGAGGAGCAGTTTGCTCTTTTTTCATTGTGTTCCTCATCCCCATGTCTTATCTCCAGCCAGCTGCACTGGGGCTGTCGCCCTCATAACCTATACTCAAGCCATCCTGCTGGCCACATGCAAAAGTGGACTCCACCACAAACTGTGTAGTGGAGGGCTCCAGATACAATTTGTTAAGTCCTTTAGTAAGTACGATTTTGGGGACTGGGCATAACGCAGAAATCTATGGCTTTATTTGGCAAGGTACCTGCAGTTGCTTTCTGGATCTCTGTAGTAAATTTGTCTACATATACACTGCAAGCACGCCAAGGCATTGTTGTTGTTAGGTGCCGTCAAGTCGGTTCCGAATCACAGTGACCCCATGCACAACAGAATGAAACACTGCCCAGTGCTGCTCCATCCTCATGATCGTTGTTATGCTTGAACACATTGTTGTGGCCACCGTGTCAATCCATCTCATTGAGGGTCTTCCTCTTTTTCGCTGACCCTCCACTTTACCGAGCACGATGTCCTCCTACAAGGACTGATCCCTCCTGATACTCTGCTATTCAAAAGTTTTTCACTGGCTAATTTTTTTTCAGAAGTAGACCGACAGTCCTTCTTCCTACTTTATCTTAGTCTGGAAGCTCAGCTGAAACCTGTCCACCATGGGTGACCCTGCTGGTATTTGAATACTGGTGGCATAGCTTCCAGCAGCACAGCAACACACAAGCCACCACAGTATGACAAACTGACAGACGTGTGGAGGGCCAAGGCATTGCATTGGCAATATTTTAGTTTCATACTGAAAAGCACTGATAATTGAATTAAATGCATAATTTCTTTTAGACTCAACATGAAAAGGCCCACTAGAAGCAGCAAGTCGGAGTCTAGCTTTGCACTTGTTTTTATAACTCCTATGAATGAAACCAGGAGCCCTGGTGGAGCAGTGGTTAAAGTGCTCGGCTGTTAAGTGAAGGGTTGGCGGTTTGAACTGACCAGCTGCTCCTTGGGAGAAAGATGTGGTAGTCTGCTTCCATAAAGATTACGGCCAGCTTTGGAAACCCTATGGGGCAGTTCTACTCTGTCCTATAGGGTCACTATGAGTCGGAATTGACTCGACGGCAATGGATTTTTGGTTTAATATGAATGAAACAAGCATGATCAAAGGCAAATATTCTAAGGTTGTTTGTTCTTTGAAAGAAAAAGCTAACATTAAATCAAGTGGAAAGCGGTTTTAAAAGGTCTTCTCCTCAATCCATGGCAACATTTTAAACATCACTGGGCTAATGACCACATCTACATCAAAAGCAGAAATGGTCCTTGAAAAGCGTGCACCTCTGGCTCTATCAAAACATGAAAATTTTCATGAAGTAACAAATCAAAACTTCAGCATCTGGAGATTTTCAGGGGATGCTAGTCATCGTCCATCAACCAACCAGAAGCTGCACATGATAATACTGTAAAAAAAATTAGGCATTGCTCTTTTGAATGACCAATGTGGACAGTGTGTTGTTGTTGGTTGCTGTCGAGTTGATTCAACTCATGGCAACCCCAGGTGTGCAGAGTGGAACATCTACAAAGGGTTTTCAAGGCTGTGACCTTCCAGAAGCAAATCACCAGGCCTGTCTTCCATGATGCCTCTGGGTGGGTTCGAACTGCCAACCTTTCAGCTAGTAGTGGAGTGCTTAACCATTTGCACCACCTAGGGACTTCCACGGACAGTGTAGCAAGATTCAATACTCACTACTGATGAAAGGCTGTTTCTAATACTAGCAAAAACAGAAATCAAATGCAAGGGGACGATATCAGATCACTTGCTTCCTATGCTGAATACTTATATAAATCAGCACTGCCTTGTCTGTGGAAATAATCAAATAGTCTTACTCCAAAAAGGTTGGGAAAAGTCAAGGAACATGAGGATGGCAAGGCTGACAGCTACAGGAAATACACAGAAACTGCCCAGAGATGATAACAGTAAAAAGGACATTGATAAATATATTAAGTGACATGAATCGGCCCATGTAGGCAAACTAATAATAGGGGTTTAATACGAGATGAAGACTATTGATGCTTCTCATAGCCATTTTTCCAAAAAAGGAAATGAAACAGACTCACTTAGAGATTTCTAGTAGCTCTGGACAAAACGAAGAAAATGGTTTCCTTTGGAATCTGTCATTTTTAATATCTGAAAGTCTGTCACTCTCTTTGTAAACTGGAATAATTGGGTACAAATGAAACAGGTGAAACACAGGAAGCCATTCTCTCTCATTAAATTCTCATTTCTCTTTTTTCCCCATCTAAGAATTGCCAACAGATTTTCATCTCTCTCTGATAGACTTCTTTCCTGGCTGAGTGTATTTATTCTTTCAGGGGTAGAGTTTTGTTGTGGTGTCTAATTTCTTGTTGATTTCCCTCGAGGACACCTACAAGCCTCAGAAAGGAGACCTCTCTTTGCTCTTAGCTTCTATTGGAGTGTCTATTTAGTCTCTGTAAAATTCTAGGCAGGATTCTGGGATATTATTGCTTCTTGAAACATGGCTGTTGTGAAATTGAGAGCTCCTCACGAGGCTATTGAGCAAATCTTTCCTCTACATGTAGACAAAGCGTTGGGCGCAAACGTTTATGGATCTGCGGGCCCAAAGGTCTTCCACTAGGGGAAAAAGGAACCTTGAGACGCTGTGTTGACAGTGGCTAATAAATTTGGTGATAGCTTTTTAATACAGCAAGGAAATTACCCAAGACTCACTGTCCTAGGGCTAGGGACAATGTATACCATGTCCCAAGTGATGGCGTGTGATCCCCAAGGAGACTGCTTCCCCTGTCCTCCTCACTGGTAGCGACTGTCTACTCTCCCATCAACCATGGGGTCAGGAGGTGGCAGGCCATCCTCTTTCTCCCCTGTGCTGTGTCCAGACATTCACCCCCACCCCCACCCCCACCCCCCACTGTGTGGCAGACCTGCTGCTGCAAGGTTTCCCTTGTCCTCTGCTTCCTGCTGCTTGTGCTCCTGCTCAGGGTTGGCCAGTGCAGGGTCGGCACCAGAGTGAGTACGTCCTTAAATCTGATGGGCTAGGTGCCTTATTCACCTGACCCTAGTCCCAGCTCTGTTTGCAGGTCATAGGGTCTCCGTTGCAACTACTCAACTCTGCCAGTGCAGCACAGAAGCAGCCATAGATGATATGTAAAGAACGGGTGCAGTATGTTGCAATAAAACTTTATTTACAAAACCAGGCAGCGGGCCAACCCCAGGTATAAATGATACCTTCTCATGCCTGTACCTTCACCTCTTGTTTTCTATCAGATGCCCTCTTCAGCATTTAAACATATTCAAGCTGCTCCTTCTTAAAAAAAAATAAATAACCTTCCATCCACCCTATTCTCTCAATAGTTTCCCACGTCTCCTTTCTCCCTAGTTAACATTCTCTCGAGTGTTACCTTTACTTTCTGGCCTCTACTTTTCTCACCTGCCACTCTCTCTTCATCTCACCCAGTTTGGCTGTAGCCTCCACTGTTATTCTAAAACAGCTCTCTCTGAATTCATGGTTGACTTCAAGGACATTAAATTCAGTGTGTTCACCAGCCCTATGTCATTTGCCCTCTCACAGGCAGCCTTCAACCCTTGTGGCCACTTCCCGGAAACACTCTCTGTCCTTGGCATCCCGGACATACATACTATCCTAGTCTTTCTCCTGCCTTTCTGGCTACATTCTTGTGCCTTTTGCTGGTTTACTGTTCTCTACCCAGTGTTTTCTAGGGGGTAGCGGTGGTTTAGTGGTAGAATTCTTGCCTTCCATGAGGAGACCTGGGTTCAATTCCCCGCCGATGCACCTTAAGTGCAGCCACCACTCATCTGTCAGTAGAGGCTTGCGTGTTGCTGTGATGCTGAACAGGTTTCAGTGGAGCTTCCAGAGTAAGACAGACTAGGAAGAAAGGCCTGGCAAGCTACATCAGAAAATCAGCCAGTGAAAACCCTATGGATCACATGGTCTGATCCACAATGGATTGTGGGGATGGTGCAGGACTGGGCAGGGTTTTGTTTCATTGCGTATGGGTCACCATGAGTCAGGGTCTGACTCCTCGGCAGCTAACAACAAAAACCCGGGTTCTCAATGTGGAAGATCCTCAGAGCTCAGTCCCAACCCCTCTCCTCACTCTGTCCTCTCTCCATAAGCAGGATCATCCATGCCCAGTGCTCTAATTTCCATCCATGGGAACCTGACACCTCATTGTGACCTCCAGCCGAGACGTCTTCTCTGAGCACCAATCTCTCCCTCCATATTCACACCTGGATGTCCCAAAGACATCTCTCACACATCGTCTTCCCAGCGCCAGGTCCTACTCCCATTCCCAGTGACCTCTGTTCTTCTAAGAGTCGTCCTTGAAGCTTTGCTCCTTCTACATCCTATCTCCACTTCAGCAACAAATCCTCATCATTTTACCCTCACATTACCTCCTGTCTCCATCCACTTCTCTCGACTTACACCATCACACCAACCCTAGTCCAAGGCACCATTATATTTCTCCTGGACTTCCAAGTAGCCTCCTAACTGGCCTTCCTGCATCCACTCTTGTCTCACTCCCACCTCAAGTTCACGTTTTACACTAGAGCATGGCATTGACTTAAAGACACCATTAAGTCACCCCCTCCGTAACACCCTTTGACAGTGTCTCACTGCTACTGGCATGCAGACCAAAAGTTGTGCCATGGCCCATATGGTCCTGTGTAAGCTAGCCTCTTCCTAGCCCTCCCTGGAACGACTCTCCCCCTCAATCTCTCTTCTCTAGTAATATTGCTTGTTATGGATTGAACTGTGTCCCCCCAAAATTTGTGTTGAAATCCTAACCCCTGTAAATATGACCCTGTTTGGAAATTGGAGTTTCTTTGTTATGCTAATGAGACCACACCAGAGTAGGGTGGGTTCTAAACCTAATCACTTCTGAATTGTAAAAAGAGCTGAACAGACACAGAGACACACACAGGGGGAAGACAGATGCCAAGGAAGGCCAAGGAACATCAAAGAACGCCAAAGATTGACAGCAGTCAGCAGAAACAAAGAGAGAGGCCCATAAAAGGAATCGACACAGCCAAGATCCCGATTCGGACTTCTGGCCTCCAGAACTGAAAGAATAAATTTGTGTTCTTTAAAGCCACCCACTTGTGTTCTTTCTGCTACGGCAGCCATAGGTAACCAAGAAACCAGTCAATGATAGCATTCAATATATTTTCTTTAAGAATGTCTAAATAGTGGTAACCGATACTAGATTTTTCTACTGTTATTTAATACTGTTTATTTAATAAACTCAAAAAGTTGTATCAATGCATTCCTGTATAGCATTACTTCACAGGTCTCATATAGTAACATACTTAGTGAAGAACAATAAAACACTACATAATATAATTTCATCATAAACAGAGGTGCCAGGCCTGAACTGCACACAAGAGTTTTATGTAGATTGTTTAAGTATATGGAATAATCTGAAAATATCCCGAGCAGGACTTATCTCTCGAATTAATGCCACAGGAAAACCTATTCCTCAATGCTTCGATTAGGAACTGCACTAACTGGAAAAAAGGAGCTATGTTTAAACCTTCAACAACAACAACAAAAAGCTATTTCTTTTCAAAACAAGAAAGAAATTTTCGGAAGTTCTGTAAGTTTTCAAAATAAATATTTTTGGTTGCCAAGTAATTTAATTAAGAGAACTTAAGAACCTGGAACCATTCTGTGTGGAAATAGGGTTTCTGAATCAGCAGCAGTCTCAAATTAGTTTCCACGTGGAAATCAAAAGTAATATGGGCCCTGTTTAAGTGGCAGGAGAGACCCAGGAGTGTCACGTAACTGCTGTATCTTATATCAAGGCAATTAATGAAAATCCAGGGCATGAGTCATTCTGATTGAATCAATTAATATAGTGGCATAGCCAACATTTATGAATCACACTCTTTAGTGGGAGAGTAATTCAATCCTAAGCACCTATTCTTATTTATTTTTAGATGACCCAGCAATAGCAGTCTTTGAGAGTTTCCTGTTTTCCTTCTCTTACTATAGGATTCAAATGATTATCACTTTTCACATGGCAGCTGTTATGAAACCCAAATGCCAATATTCAACTGAAAGGAAATAACATGAACTGATTACAGCCGGGCCAGAACTGCACAGCACCCCACTCACACCCTGGTTCTCCGGAATCCAAGGCATGGCTTCCAGTGTTGACATGGACCGGACTTTATGTTTTGGAAAGATGCCGTGTAATTTAAGTTTTGCTTAACCCCAGGACTCCCTGTGTTTAAACATCAAAGCTACTTAGAAAAACAAAAAAACAAAACCCTCTTTTGCCTTGAAGCTGGCCATTTTGTCACTGAGTTGGATGGGTGATGCATCTTCGCTTGAGAATCACCCAGGACCTGCCTTCCTTCTGCCAGCCAGGCAGTCTAACAGCACCCTTTTGAGTGTTCACTGAGCATTCGTATGAGCCCATGCAAATATGACTGGATCTGAAAAGTGTATACTGGCCCAGTGCACACTGGCTGACTACTTCCCCTGGCCCTTCAACGCTCATTCACAACCTTGCCTCCTGCTGGCGTGTAATACATGCAATTACGCATATATCTCCCTCCCTCCGCTGAGGAAACCCAAACCTTGTCTCCCGCAAAAACGCTCATTCTGCTTAGCCCAGCCTGATGGCCACTTTCTGAAGACTCACCTAAAGTCTACACTACAAGTATTTAAATCCCAATGTCAATAACGCCATCCGAGAATACGCCAACTTGAAAAGGTAATAGAGTAAAACCTGTGAAAGCCAGAACCCGTGTAACATGGAAACCTGTCAGAGGAGGAAAACTCAAATATTTTCTACTAAAAGGAGAGACAGAAAAGCGGTAAGACTTCAACCTGTCAAAGGTGGAAACGTGTAAGACCTGGAGAAACAAGGCAGTCCCGTTAAGTTCCAGCTCACAAGTCTCACTATACATGACTAATAACAACCAGGTGATCCCCTTAATACACTCGGTAAACATGGAGAACTGCTCTAATCTAGCGAGGTAAGTAAAGGTGCTCTGTTGCAAGGATAAGGAAGATCGAAGAAGAATCGATGCCTTTGAATTATGGTGTTGGTGAAGAATACTGAATATACCATAGACTGCCAGAACAAACAAATCTGTTTTGGAAGAAGTACAGCCAGAATGCTCCTTAGAAGGGAGGATGGTGAGACTTTGTCTCACATACTTTGGACATGTTATCAGGAGGGACCAGTTCCTGGAGAAGGACATCATGCTTGGTAAAGTAGAGGGTCAGCGAAAAAGAGGAAGACCCTCAAGGAGATGGATTGACACAGTGGTGGCAACAATGGGCCAAGCATAACAAGCATTGTGAGGATGGTGCTGGACCAGGCAGTGTTTCCTTCTGTGATACGTAGGGTCACTATGAGTTGGAACCGACTCGACGGTACCCAACAACAACAACAGTGCAGGAACAGAATGATCAAAAACTCTAGTTTAAAAGAGCTACGCTGGCTACGAATAGGTCATTACAAAACAAGGGCAAGAACACCTCAACCAGTGACATAAATTTGAATTTACCAGACAATGATGACAGGTAGCTGCAGAAGAGTTAACGCCATTTGCCTTCATTAGTCCAGCAGCAAATTCGGCTGTGATAGTGTCCCAGTGAGTAGCCTGGTTAATCTGGACCAGACTTCTCTGTCCTAGACATTGTATGCCCAAAATGCATAAAAATATCCATGTCTGGCCCTCACTGCGGACCAATGGCCTCTCTGGGATGGGAATCTGGAACGGGCATTTTTGAAAGGTTCCAAAAGTGATTCTATTGGGCAGTCAGAGTTGACAACCACTGGTGTGTTCACCTCTTTTTTCCAGATTTGAGGTCAGCTGTTGGCTTCTAGGGTGGCCAACCTAATGAGAAGATGACATTGGCATCAACTTCTCCACTTAGGAATTAACTTGCAGCATTTACAAAAGTTCCTATTGTACACTGGAGATAACTAGCTTGGAAGTGTCCCTTGTCATGCTACAATTTGCTGAAATTGAATACTTCTCAGTGAGACGGTAGGGCAGGGAGAATATAGGTAGAGTGGAGACTCAGTTCAAGGAAGAATGATTTGACCCTCTGCCTTTTGTTTTTGACCTCTGAAGGCACCAATCTTAGAAAGATGTCTCTGTCTTCAGGTACCACGTTTTCTACCTGTATCTAGAAGAAAGCTTCTAGCTTCTTCTTGCTGGCACTGAACCAGCAAACACTGTGTGTCGTTTAACAGGGCTTTTCCAAAGCCAAAAGGAAAAGACACACTACTTCTGTGTCTACAGCCTCAAATCACTCGGTTGATTTCTCCATAGGTATTCCTTTTTTTTTTTTTTAATTAATATTTTATTTTATTTTTGTTGAAAATATACACAGCAAAACCTGCTCCCATTCCACAGCTTCTAGACATAATGATCAGTGACATCAGTTACATTCTTCTCGTTGTGTCAACGTTCTTGTTACTTCTGTTCTAGTTGTTTCACTCCCATTAACTTAAACTCCTTACCTCCCAACCTTCTCATCTATGCTTTAAAATAGTTGACCATTTGCTCTTCTATAGATAATGTTTTAAAAGAATGCAACACTAAAGGGTGATGATCCATAGATAGTCCCTTTGTTTTGTTTTTTCATGTGCTACTACAGCAATCAGGATCTGTGGACTGCTTCTGTAATTTGTGTCCATATTCCCTTAAAGGCAGGGGTGACTGTTCGCCCACCAGGGGATATCTGAAGTGTCTGAAGGTATTCTGGGAAACCCTGGTGGCATAGTGGTTAAGAGCTACGGCTGCTAACCAAAAGGTCGGCAGTTCGAATCCACCAGGTGCTCCTTGGAAACTCTATGGGGCAGTTCCACTCTGTCCTATAGGGTCGCTATGGGCTGGAATCGACTTGACGGCAACAGGTTTGGAGGTATTCTGATTTGGACCAGTTCTACTGACATCTAGTGGAGAGAGCTCAGGGATGCTGCTAAACATCCTACAACACATATGGGAGTTCCCACCACAAAGAACTATCCGGTTAAAATGTGAATAGTGGCAGGATTGAGAAACCCTCCTCTAAGGGAAATAAAACATTTTTCCATTCTTTCGAATTCTGAATCTCCTTTTTGCTCCAAAGAACCAGATGTCATGACAGTTTTGGCAGAGTTCCAGACATGGGTGTAGAGACTGGGATTCACGGTGTGAAGTTGGTCTTGGATTACTTGCATTTACTTTAGTACCCTAAGTTTCATTGCCCTCCATTTCTTTTCAAGCAAAAATTGAATCACCATAGCAAGGTGTTCCAAGGTGAGACATCTGGGTGTCCTTGCTCAGCACTCACTCACTATGTCACACAAAATGGAAATATATTCATATGACCACAGCACTCTGCAGTCATCTCACATAAGACCAGAGAAACCGGTCACAAAAAACTGGACTGTGCTAATGGGGCCCAGGTGTCCACTGAGTAGGCTCAATGAATGCTTGTTAAAAATGACCCCAAATGCCTCAGAAAGGCCAAAGAGTCATTTCCCTAAATAAACCTAGAAGGGCACACACAAGAGGAAGAGCATCAACAATTTGCAAAACATATAGGTGGGTTAGCATAGGGCAAAGCCTGAGCCTTCTGTGATCTAACAGAAATACTGAGAACGGCCCATCTTCAGTAACCCATGAGTATTAGCCTGTTTCTTTCCAGTAGTCATGGTAGGCGAATCCAAACTCTTTCAAATTCACCGAGCCTTGCCTAATGGTCTGGATTTGCCAGACAGCTGGTTAACGTTAGAGATGCCGTCCATGGCTACTCAACCCAGGTTCTCTTTATGCATAGCTGATTGGCCAGAATCATAATTGGAACCATAAACTTGGCTGAAGTCACACCCTGTGCAAACCAGTTGAACTCATCAATTCAGGACAGGGCCACTCAAACACAGAAGAGCAAACCAAAGCAGCCCTTAATGACATTCCATCAGAGCAACCCAGTTTAAATAATAGAGTTGAACCTCGTAAATCTATGCAATTCGAAAACTCCACCAAATTCAACCATTATGCGCCATGGAAGATGCATTCGCTTTAGTTCATTTGGTCCTTTACCTCTGTCTTTGTTTTTCTCCTTTCCTAGGGAATCCAGTTTCTTTCTCAAAGATTTCTTTCTCTTCTGTCCATCTGTAAATATTGAAAGAATGAGATGTTTTAAGAAAAAGCATAGGGAGATTTTACATTATCATGGACTACATTTGAGCAAAAGTATGATTTCTCACTTACTTTGCTCATAATTTGACATTTCTAACAGAGAATACTTGAAAATCTGGGAATTGGATAGTACACATAACCAGAGTCTTGAACCATGCTCTTAAATTCTGTTTCAGTCTATAGAAAGAGCAGAAAACTTACCTCTTTGGAAATAATTTCCTTTTAATATTTGGATATGTTTACCTTTACTATTATATTAGTCTCTTCCTGGGCACCATGTCTATGCAAATCAAAGTTCATTTTGAATCAAATCTCCAGGGGAGGAGAGTCAACAATACAGCTGTCACATCACAATTGAGTAGAGGATAGCTGGAGAAGGAAATGGATTTAGGGTCCACTGAACTCAGTTCTGTCACTACACCATTTACTGTTTGTCTTTGGACAAGTTTCAGTGTCCTCTTCTACCAAATGGGAGTAACTTGATAGGTTGTTGTGATAATCAATTGAGAAGATGCTTATAAAGTGCTTAATGGGGAGCTTAACACATGCCAGAAGGATCAAATCTACTTTTTTTGGGGGGGGGGATGTTGCATAGTATTTGTTGTTAGTTGATGTTGAGCTGGCTCCAACTCACAGCGACCCCAGGTACAACAGAAAGCAACATTGCCCGGTCCTGCACCACCTCTGCGATTGTTGCTATGCTCAAGTCCGTTGTCGTGGCCACTGTGTATTATGAGTGCCTTCCAACCTAGGGGGATCATCTTCCCTCACTATATTGGACAATATTCTGTTACGATTCATAGGGTTTTCATTGGCTGATTTTCAGAAATAGATCGCCAGGCCTTTCTTCCTAGTCTGTCTTACTCTGGGAGCTCCACTGAAACCTGTCCACCACGGGTGACCCTGCTAGTATTTGAAACACCGGTGGCATAGCTTCCAGCACCACAGCAACATGCAAGCCTCCAGAGTACAAACAGACAGACGGGTGGTGGATGGTACGACTGTATCCTAATTTAATGAACCATTCGCCCATAGATGGACGTTTGGATTGTTTGTAACTTTTCACTATAATAAGTATGGAATACATCCTTTTAGCATCTGGCACTCTCAACAAATGTACTTAATATGTCTGGTTGACTTGTCAAATAATAAAGATGCCACTCATATTAGTGGGCAGCTGCAAATGGATTCCTGGGATGTCATCATAAAATACTGGCATTCATCATCGCAGGAATGCATTCCGGGATTATGCAGCTGTCAACTTAACATGTGGGATGTGCAAATCCGGAAGCCACACTATGATCAAATAGGGAAAACGGCAGTCCGTGCCACAAGCAAACTTCGCTGATGTTTAAAGGGGGATTAAGACTTGTTTTTTTAAAAGACATACTAAAGAGTGTATTAAAGAAAGCAACTCAGCCCAATAGAATCTAAAAGCAAGACTCTAATACCAGACATGAACATTCCTGGGATCCTCGCGGGGCCACAGATGTAGCCAACTCCTCCTTTCTGAATTTTTGGAGGTAAAAGAACATCACAATATAATCAACAGGCGCATTCAATTCCTCTTCCCTTTTCAAAAAGCAAAGAAAGACTTCAAAAATGATTCCCCTCCCATGAAATGGAAATAGTTCCTAAGAGTCTTCACCAATGAAGTCATGAGATTTGTACAGAGAACAGTTACATAATGCAGCAAAGACTCAGTGATCCCTTCGTCAGATATATGTTCGTATCTCTCAAGTTTAAAGATGAGCTATTTACTAAAGCCTACCATGACTACTGGAGTCCCTGGGTGGTGCAAACGATTAATGCACTCGGCTGCTAACCCAAAGGTTGGTGGTTTCAGTCCTCCCAGAGGTGCGTCTCGAGAAAGGCCTGGTGATCTACTTCCAAAAAAATCAGCCATTGAAAACCCTATGGAGCACAACTCTACTCTGATACACGTGGGGCCGCCATGAATTGGAGTCAACTATATGGCAACTGGTTTTTACCATGACTACTTATGTATAGGTAGATAATAATTGTACTAACTACCCAAGGTGCTCATCTGATCTCTAAATAGGAACGACGAGACTTTGTAACTCTTTGTTCATCATGAGTTCATATCACCATATGTATTTGACGGTAACAAAATGGTCTTTCTTCAAAAAACCCTGTAATTCCTTATTTTAATAGTTGACCCAGCAGAATAACTAAACCATATATTAAAGTTTGAGAGATTTATTTTCATAACCAATGGACAGATCCTAAATTTCAAACAACTTGTCAAAGAACCAGAAGACATACAAAATTGGGAGCACTTTCTTGTAAGGTGGAATAATTTTCAAAACTTTGTAAAATTATGAAACATATACTGCAAATATCTATAAATATAAATGTACCGTTTAAATAATAGTTAGAAGGCAAACCTCACATAATCAAGTTATCAACTACTGCTGGTACCCGAGGAGCCCCTGTGTCCCTCGCATCCCATTCTCCGCCCTCGCTCCATCCCAGGAAATTGCTGTTCCAATTCTTCTTTTTCTTTATGGTTTTAGTATCTATGAGTGGGTTTACAAAGGCGATAGCTTCATTTTCTCTGTGTTTGAATTTGTATAGATGGAATCACATTGCAGGCCTTCTTTCTTTGCCTTGTTGATTTTGTTCACCAACACTTTGTGAGATTCATCCTGTAAAGACAGGGACTGGAGCTTATTCATTTTGATTGCCATACACTCTGTTCTTGTATGGCCATCCAACCAGCCAGCCAGTGGCTGTCGAGTCAATCCTGGCTCTTGGTAACCCCGTGTGTGTCAGTGTAGAACTGTGATCCACAGCCTTTTCAATGGTTGATTTTTCAGAAGGAGATTGCCAGGCCTTTCTTCTGACTTGCCTCTGGGTGGACTCGAACCACCAACCTTTTGGTTAGCAGCCGAGTAAGTTAACCATTTGCACCCTCCAGGGGTTTCTAGCTTGGGCCTATTAGGTACAACGTTTATGGATCATTTTGTTCATGCCTCCTTATATGCATGTCCAAGAGTCTTTTTAAGGCAGCAGTTCTCAAAGCGAGGCTCCCAGACCAGTAGCATCAGCATCACCTGGGAACTTATTAAAACCCTGTTGCCATCGAGTCGATTCTGACTCATGGCGACACTACAGGACAGAGTAGAACTGTCCCACAGGGTTTCCAAGGAGTGGCTGGTGGCTTTGAACTGCTGACCTTTTGGTTAGCAGCCGAGTTTTAACCACTGCGCCACCAGGGCTCCTGGGAACTGGTTAGAAGTGCAAATTCTTGGACCCCACTCCAGATCTGCTGAATCAGGATCCCTGGGGCAGGGCCCAACAACCTGCCTGGTCCTACGCCATCCGCATGATCGGTTGTGGGTTGGACCACTGTGATCCATAGAGTTTTCACTGGATGATTTATCCAAAGTCAGTAGCCAGGCAACACGCGAGCCTCCACTGACAAATGCGTGCTGACTGCGTGCGGTGCATTGGCTGGGAATCGAAGCCGGGTCTCCCTCATGGAAGGCAAGAACTCTAGCACGGAACCACTACTGCCTCATTTACATTCCTTGAAAGGCAAACAAATCGCCTGCACTGAGATTTGAAATACAAAATGAAAACGAGTTACTCAATGCGTGCTGTGGATAAGGCCCTCTGCTGGTGCTGCTACACCCGCAGGCTAAGAACTAGCACAGCGAATGCAAAACGGCCAGATCCAGCCCCCTGCTGTTCGGGTGTTTAGCCCTCAAAGTGATTCAACAAATCTGAGCCCCAGTGCAAAATCTTGCCAATTTCACTGGGTCCCATGCTCCTCACATTCACCACAGGGCCCCGCAGAGCCCTAAACCTGGGCTGCTGCACCCATTCATGTTATCTGGCAGGCCTTGGAATTTGCAACCGCATCCTAGCCTAAAAGGAAGGTTCCTGATTATTTCAAAGCTTTAAAAAATAAAAAATAAAAAAACCTGCTGAGAACAGTTTGGAGGAATGCTTTCTGGCACCACCTCCCCTGCCTTTCCCAACCACAGCCGCCTCACTATTTACTTGAACCAGAAAAACAGACTCTCAGAGAAAGCAAACCAAAGGAATTCATAGGCAATGAGGGAACTCAGTTAAAAAGTGAGGGCAGAGTGATATGAAGAGACACTTGGGTGACAGAGTGGGAAATGGCCCTTTAGAAACCACATATAATTTATGCCAGGGTTTCTCAACCAGGGCACTATTGTCATCTGGGGCAGGATGATTCTTTGTTCTGGGGGCTGCCCTGTGCACTGCAGGACATTTAGCAGCATCCGTGGCCCTCACTGGCTAGATGCCAGCAGCACCTCCCCCTATCCCCCCAAACATCTCCAGTCTCTGTCAAATGTTCCCCAGGGGGCAAAATCACCCCCTTGAGAACCACTGCTGTATGTACGAGTCCACCTAGAGAGCAGCTATGAGTTCAAGCCCTGCGAAGCCCAAATGACAAAAGCATTCATATTTCCCCACTTGTCGCAATGCTCCATCTTTACCAACCTCAGTTTCTGCTTTAACTACAACAATATAAAATGGTTACAAACTGTTGAGCCTTATATGTCAGGTTGAACTTTTGACCCGATATCATTTCCTTCATTTTGTAAGGACACGTGAGTCTGCCCGTAGTTATCTTTCTACCAACTTCCTAAGACTACCAAAGAAAACCAGTTGCCATCCAGTCAATTCCGACTCATGGTGAACCCGTGTGTGTTAGAGTAGAACTGTGCTCCATACGGTTTTCGATGGCTGATTTTCTGGAAGTAAACTGCCAGGCCTTTCTTCTGAGGTACTTCTGGGTGGACTCAAACCACCAACCTTTCAGTTAGCAGCCAAGTGCATTAACTACAGGTGGGACTACAGGTGGGAGATAAAGCAAGTTCCTTGAGCAAATAGCCTTCAATTCTTCGTATAAAGTGTTTTTTTCTCCTTTCAAATGGTCAAGATGATGTCTGGAACAGTGTCTGATGGTGAATGGTTGTGTGAAAGACACCATGGTTCTTTACTATTATTTAGAGGACTAAACGGAGCCCTGGTGGTGCAGTGGTTAAGCATTCGGCTGCTAACCAAAAAAAGGTCAGCAGTTGGAATCCACCAGCCACTCCTTGGAAACCCTATGGGGCAGTTCTACTCTGTCCTATAGGGTCTCTAGGAGTCAGAATCGACTCGACAGCAACGGGTTTAGAGGACTAAACATGGTGGATAAAGAGACTTACTGGCCAGCCCTCCATGGGTCAGAATAAGGAAGGATTCTGGAGGAAATTATAGGAAAACAGGTTTCCCAGCAAATGGAACTGTTTAGCAATGGAATGAGCTGCCTCAGCAAAGCACCGTTCATTGTGACTTCCATCTTGCTCTATCTTTCTCTTTCTCTCTTAATCTCTCTCTCTGTGTCTTGTGGGCACTCATTCTGGGAGAAACCATGTCATGAGCAACTTTATGGAGAAGGCTACGTAGTGAGGAACTGAAGCCTCCAGCCAACAGCCACATGAGTTAGTTTGGAAACTGATCCTCCAGCCCCAATCAAGCCTTCAGATGAGTGCAGCCTCACCCGACAGCCTGACTGCAACCGCATGAGAGACCCTAAGCCAGAGCCATCTAGCCAATGTAGTCCCAGAAACTGTGTGCAGTAATCAATGTTTGTTGTTAAAAAAAAAAAAGGAAAAGATTCACAGCTAAATGCAATGTGGTATCCTGGATGGGATCCTGGAACAGAGAAAGGACATTAATGGGCAAACTGGTGAAACCTGAATAAAGTCTGGAGTTTAGTTGATAGCAATGTACCAGTATTTGCTTCTTAGATGTGACAAATGTACCATGGTTATATAAGATGTTAACATTAGGGGAAACTAGGTAAGGGGCAAGGAGCCCTGGTGGCGCAATAGTTAAGTGCTCATATGCTAACTGAAAGATTGGCAGTTCAAACCCACCCAGTGGCTCTGTGGGAGAAAAGTCCTGGTGATTTGCTTCTGTAAAGATTAAAAAACCCTGCTGCCATCTAGTCGGTTGTGACTCACAGTGACCTTATAGGAGAACTGCCCCATAGGGTTTCCAATTCTGTAATCTTCACAGAAGCAGAATGCCACATCTTTCTCCTGGAGAGCAGCTCTGGTGGGTTCGAAACACAACCTTTCTGTTAGCAGCCGAGGGCTTTAAACATTGCACCACTAGGGCTCGTAAAGATTACAGCCTAGAAAACCCTATGGGACAGTTCTACCCTGTCACATGGGGTCGCTCGCTATGAGTCTGAATTGACTTGATGGCACCCAACAACGACAGGTGAGGGACATAAGGGAACTTTGTATTATCTTGGCAATTTTTCTGTAAATCTAAAATTATTCCAGGAAAACAGTCTTCCCTTTAAATAATTAAAAAAAAAAAAAAAAAAGCCCTTTCTCCCAAACACCAAATGTATTGTAGCAAAAGCCAGAAACACAGTTGTCAAGCACGTGAGAAAAGGGACATCTGATTGTAATTGGCCTCCTTGGAGGAAGTGCCATTTTCCACTGTACCCAAAGGTGCCCTGTGAATTCCTAGCAGGACTGGGCACTCAGTAAGCACTTGATAAGTGTTTTTTGAGAAAATGAGTGATGAGCTCTAGAGATTTCTTTGATTTTCTGACTTTTAACTTCCTTTAGCTAGGAAAATGGACACTTTATCTTATATGGTTACTAAGTCCAGAGGGAAAAAATGGCATTTATTTGGACTCCTATAGATTGTATAACCTCACATAATTCACATTTTTAAATATATTTTACATTTTATTAAAAATAATTTGTTTTATCAAGATAGGCCTGAGAGCTGGAAAAATAGATTTCTGTACTAAGCAAGGTTCTTGGAGGGAAACAATAAAGACCAAGTCTGGATAACTTAAGCAGAAAAAATCATTTATTGGAAGGATATTGGGGAGCTTGCAAAAGTGAGAGAAACTAGAGAACCTTAGAAGACAGACAGGGACTGAGAGGAGCTGGACCACCAAAACCCCAGTCAAAATCATACCCCAGCAAAAGTTGAGCAGGACCTTGGAGCCACTGAGTGCTACCACCACCATGAGGGGAATTAATTCAAAACTGTCTCTGCTGCTTTGAGCTGCCTTCTTCATACCCAAAGTCCATGCCAAGAAATGGGAGGGAGAGGAGCCCTGAGAGAAGGGAGGCAGGTGCTACCCAGGAAAATGGCCACTCGGCAGGGAAAGTGTCCAGCAAGCCCAGGACAGGGAAACAAATGGGACTAGTGCAATGCTCTGGACTAAGGGTTGAACTGCAATGGATCCCACAGATTTTGGAGGGGAGCTGAAGCAGGGAGCTCTTCTCTATTCTAAAGCAAGTATGCTCTATCCAGGGATGTGATGTCATAAACCATGATGGATCTCCCTGGCTTGGGAATATTATTTCCTATATAATAGTTATCTGTTTAAATATCATCTTCCCCCTAGAACGTGGACTCATCCATCCGTCCACCAACACTGATTAAACACACACGCTAGGTGATACTCTGGGCTAGGTGCTAGGGACCCAGATGAATGGACACTATCCCTGCCTTTGAGGAACTCATAGTTGAGTGTTAGAGACAGATGTGCAAAACCTAATTAAAGCAAAATCAAGACTTACTTCAGTGGAGGCATTTACTGGACGGTAGGACAGAGATCTGTCTTGGAGGAAGTACAGCCAGAATGCTCCTTAGAAGCGAGGATGGTGAGACTTCATCTTGCTTACATTGGACATGTTATCAGGAGGGACCTGTCCCTGGAGAAGGACATCATGCTTGGTAAAGCAGAGGGTCAGTGAAAAAGAGGAAGACCTTCAACGACGTGGACTGCCACAGTGGCTGCAACAATGGGTTCAAGCATAGCAATGATTGTGAGGATGGTGTAGGATTGGGCAGTGTTTTGTTCTGTTGTACATGGGGTTGCTATGAGTCGGGACCGACTTGACGGCACCTAGCAACAGCAGGATAGAAGAGAGAAGGCTGTCCCTAACTCTGCTTGTGAAGGCTAATGTTTGAGTTCAAGCTTAAAGGATGAAGGGCAGTTAATTGGTTACCCTTCTCAGGGGCCTTTGCATTTTGGCCACTAAATCATATAGTGACCAGTTAGTCTGCTGATTATCCTAAGCCTCCTTATGTTTTATTCCTTGTAGTCCAATCCTTTACCCAGCAAGAATTCTACTGGTGCAAAAAGATGAGAAAATTGCAAATTCAGGGGAGGATTGTTAGTTTCTTTAATGGGAACCAGAGTCCAAGAGAGTGGCAAGTAAGAATTCTAGAAGAAAATAACCTACATGGGAAAAGTAGAAAACGATGCATTCAAGCCCAAACTGGCCCTACCATTGACTCACCTTTGGAGCTCATTTTACATCATTGATTGAAAGATTGCAAGGCAGGGAGAAGCAGGGTGATTGGCTCATTTTTTCTTGTTGTGAATCCCAACGAAGTAAACACAGGCTCTTTATCCTGACGGGAGCCCTGGTGGCGCAGTGGCTAAGAGCTCTGCTGCTAACCAAAAGGTTGGCAGTTTGAATCCACCAGCCACTCCTTGGAAACCCTATGGGGGCAGTTCTACTCTGTCCTATAGGGGTCGCTAGCACCTTGTGGGCTAAGGTTTTCCAATATGTGTTCCTAACGTGTCTACGTTTCCCTGGGGGAAATGTTTTATGTTATCAAGTAATAGTGATGGCTCTCTTTAGGGCAGAGGCTCCCAAAAGTACTTGTGAAATGCACTAAAAGCGGTGGTGAATTATCAAAGCTGCAGTCAAAGAGAAGAAGACTCTGTGAGTCCGTCACTGCTCTAAAGATACTCAACTCAGGGAAATCACCATGCTTCCAGCTGAATTAAACATTAAGAAACCTATTCTGTTTTGTGTAAATGATTTTGGCAAGGTAATTAGTTCTAGGATGACTTCTCCATCATCCTCAAGAGGAAAAAGAAACTCTTGTTGATTCTTGAGCCGTAAAGCCCGTGTTTTTCTATTGCAGAAAATCATTAAGATATTTGATTTGGTTACTGTGGCTCCTTGTTCTGTTGAAGAGTGAGGAAGGGAAGTTGATCTCATGGTCTGGATGCCGGGGGTTTAAAAGCTCAACTATGATTTTTCCTTAACCAGGGGTTCTTTGTAATCACTGCTTGCTCTAACAGCTGGTCATGATCAAATTATGCCCAAGAAGGATCTTACTTGCTGTCATTTTTTCCATATTCAAGTGCTATGAGAACAAACTGAGAAAAGTTATAAGCATACGTTCCCAAAGAGCAGTCCTGCTGCTGCCTTTTCCTAAGTCAGGAGCTGGTCTGTCCTTCCAGGCTCCCAAATTTGTATCTCATACCACACATCCCTTGAACGGAAAACAATACTTTCGACTTAGTCTTGGTGTTGTATCTGCACACAGAAGTTTCCAAATATCAGAGCAAGAAAAATGGCTTTTGGCAAGTCATTTCCTTAAGTTATGTTTCTTTCCTGGATGGTAAAGGAAAGAAAGCAGGTAGGAGAAGAAAAAGATCAAAATCACTTATCCCAAAGAAATACCCTAGACTGTTAACTCAAGAAAACTAAACCCCAAATCATGGAAGTTTCATCATGACCTATTTTAAAGCCAAAGCTTGTAGGTCAAGTTGAAAAGGGAGAGTCAGACCATGGTGTCTACACAGAGTGTGATGATTTTTGACCCATGTAACACAGTGTGATAATTTTTGACCCGTGTAAGGGACTAATTCTACCTAGCTTTCTCTTGATAGATACTGCATTATAATGAACAGCTAAGAAGGGAATCAGATAGCCTTCAACCACACACTTTAAGCCTTGGGGAGTCCTCAACATTTCTGAGAGCTCTTCACACAGAAAATGTCTCTCTCAGATATAGTAACTGGACACGTGACCCAACTAGATGAAGCGCTAATTGGCTCCTCATCCTTTCATCTTGAACGTTCTGGTTTTGATTATTCTTTGAGCCATCTGAAGCAATTCTATATGATGCAGAAACACTACATAAATAAATGGAGTCCCTGGGTGATGCAAATGTTTAAGTGCTCTACTACTAACCAAAAGGCTGGCAGTTCAAACCCACCCAGAGGTGCCGCAAAAGAAAGGCCTGGTGATTGACTTTCAAAAACTCAGTTGTTGAAAACTCTATGAAGCACAGTTTTACTCCGTCACATGTGGGGTCACCATGAGTCAGAATCTACTCTAAGGCAACTGGTTTACTGGTGGTTATATAAATAAATGGCCTAGGGGTTGGATTTTTAATCCATTTCATTTCATTTGTCAGATATTTATTGGACAGCAGGTATACACAGAGCACACTGCTAAGCACTAGAGCAAATGACTATAGGGATCATTTCCTCCCTATTGCTTGCCTGTAATGGCAGAAGATGACATTGCTATTATGTACTGTACACCAATAGTTTCCGATTCAAATCCATGTCTATCCTTTGATCCCCTCCAACACCCCAACTTCTTTCTTGCCACAAGAGTACCAATTTTGTTGGGTATGGACCCTCCCTGTTGTCATATACCCTGGGATGGGTCCTCACTCCAGCCTCAGGAAAGGAATCTTAGTTCAAGCCAATCCTGGTGATTTCTTTCCACTTGCCAGTATTGATTCGGGCGTGGGCAGGTATTGCAATTCTAGGGAGTGACAAAGAAGGAGAAGTCTACTGGGAGGCAGTACTGACAATCCTCTGTTCTTAAAAAGTTACTGCTCTTCTCTGCCTCTTAATGCCGCTGTATGACCAGCGGCTGCTATATACCAAGGGCTGCTGCAGCCATTTTGTGATGAGGGAAGCCAGCCAAAGACAAGGTGACCCACTAAGGATGGCAGAGAGGAAAGGTGGAAAGTCAATGAATTAATGAGCCTTGGAATTAACCTACCTCTGGGCTCCTTATAAAATAAGATAATAAATTTCATCCACTTTTGATTAAGTTTCCATCATTTGCAGCCAGAGTATCTTAACAGTGGATAATCCAAAACTCTGTTGTGGGATGTGTTTTTCTACTTATGTTTACATCAGCTGTGTTATGTGATGCCAGGTATCCTTAAGAAAAGATGTCACTAGAAGTTCTGAGTTTATGCGTGTTGGGCGGGATCTAAGATAAGGGAGTAAGAGAAGGAGAGGGATAAGATTGCAAAGAACTGTAGCTCTGCAAATAAGTAAATAGAGTCTTTAAAGGTAAATATTGCTAACTTCTTAGTTATCAAACCAGATAGTAATAATAAATCTAATAACGCAAAATGGAGATTGACTTATTAAAGTCACTCATTTAATGTCTAACTTATATACCTATAGACTGAACAGTGACATCAGTGGTTTAAGCAACTCATAATAATAATATTATTTTTTCTTTCTTGTTAAGTGTCACCACGGGAACTTCTTCCACTTGGAAAAGATATTTGATCACATGATATAAATACTAAAACATCTGAGAGTCACAAAGATCTGATCATTGAAAAGCACTCAACTATGACAAAATAATGTGAAGAGACTGAAAAAATTTAAATGGATAGGATAGTATAGTTGATCAACTGCATGGATAATAATTATAAATTACTATATCAAATTAATATTACAGTATTTTTACTTAAATAACGAGTGCTTTCTATGTTTGTTTGCCAACCACTCCCTCCCGCCAAGAGGTATTTTCAGAAGCATGCCATGTTAATTTTTTTTTACAGCAACATGTTAAAAAAAATTGGCATAGCTGCGTTTCTGAAACTACCTCTTGGGGGGAGGGAGTGGTTGGCAAACAAACATAGAAGGTACGCGTTATTTGCATAAAAATACAGTAATCAGAGGTTGCCAAACTTTTTCTGTAAAGGTCCAGATAGTAACTATTTAAGGCTATGTGGGCTATACAGTCTCTGTCAAAACTACTCAATTCTGTCATTTTAGCATCAAAGCAGCCATAGGTAATACAGAAGTGAATGGGCATGGCTGTGTTTTAATAAAACTTTGTTTACAAAAGCAGGCAGTGAGCCAGATTTGGCCTGTGAGCCATAGTTTGCCCACTCCTGTCTTGAGTGAAGACCTCTTAAACAACTCTTCCACAGCTATCCATTTGTAAAAATTTTGTAATCACCCACTAATAAACCAAAAACCGGTCGCCGTTGAGTGGATTCCGACTCATAGGCGAACACACAGGACACAGTAGAACTGCCCCATAGGGTTTCCAAGGATGTAATCTTTAAGGAAGCAGACTGCCACCATCTTTCTCTCGCAAAGCGGCTGGTGGGTTTGAACCGCTGACCTTTCCGTTAGCAGTTGAGTGCTTAACTACTGTGCCATCAGGGCTCCTTTACCACTAATAGAATCTGTAAATTATCAAGAACGTCCAAGTTGATTAAAAAAATTCAGTATTTAATTTCAATTAATACTTATTTGCCTTTATTTTGCTCATGGGGAAACCAAGAGAAAAGTAAAAATGGAAGAAGTTCCTATTCATATTTCAAGGATGAGACATTCTTTGTAATTATCAAGTTTACTTTTGGGCCATGATCCCAACAGAGAGAACAGTGTAGTTTTGAAATCTTTGAACTGTGCCAGAATATACTTCAGAAACTGCAGTGACAAAAGTTTTGTTCAAGATGCCAAAACCTTGTGCAATAGTAGTTGCTGCTTCAACGAACTTATATACATATGTGTAAATGTGACCAGTGGAGATAAGATTTTGGAGAGAAAACTATACTGTCTGAGAACATAAAGGGAGCCGACTGGGAATACTGAGCACAGAGTTTATGGCTTAGAGAACAGCACACTACTACGTGGCCGCCTGCTCGACACCAGCCTGGAATCAGACGGCAGCGCGCACTTGGGAACTTGACGTGGAAAAGGCCCTGGGGTTCAAGAGATAGAACATCCAAGAAGAAGATCACAGAAGAACCCACAGGGCAGCCTCTCTCTCATCCCTGGCTTTTATCTGAGTAGGTGGATGAGACAGCCTCTATCTAGAAGGGTCACCACAGGTCATTTGGGCAGATCATATCTACTGCTCCACCTTTTAACATAATGAACGCATTTGTGCCTAGGAACTCCTTGAGGATATGGACTACTTTTGACGTATCATTGTACCCTCCATTGCAGCTAGAATATAAAGCCCTACGTACCTCCTCTAGGATGGATCCCAGCTTGGTGTCATGAAAGAGCAGTAAGCAGTGCAGAAAGCCCGTGAGTGACACACCCAGCGATGGACTCTAGAGACAGAAGGCACTGCATGCCTTAGGTGCATTCCCACGGCGAGACTATGTCTCACATACTTTGGACATGTTGTCAGGAGGGATCTGTCCCTGGAGAAGGACGTCATGCTTGGTAAAGTACAGGGTCAGCGAAAAAGAGGACGACCCTCAACGAGATGGATTGACACAGTGACTGCAACAACAGGCAGCTCAGATCATAACAACGATTGTGAGTGGCGCAGGGCCCGGCAGTGTTTCGTTCTGTAGTGCACAGGGTCGCTATGAGTTGGAACCGACTTGATGGCACCTAACAACAACAACACAGGAGCCCTGGTGGTGAAGTAGTTAAGAGTTTAGCTGCTAATCAAAAGGTCAGCAGTTCAAATCCACCAGCTACTCCTTGGAAATCCTATGGGGCAGTTCTACTCTGTCCTATAGGGTAACTATGAGTTGGAATCAACTCAAAGGCAACAGGTTTGGTTTGGTTTTGGTTTATAGTAACTGAGGAGCCCCGGTGGTGCAGTGGATAAAGGCTTCGCTGCTAACCAAAAGGTCAGCAGTTGGAATCCACCAGCCGCTCCTTGGAAACCCTATGGGGCAGTTCTACTCTGTACTATAGGGTCGCTATGAGTCAGAATCGACTCGATGGCAACAGGTTTGTAGAAACTGAAAGGAGCCCTGGAGGCGCAATGGTTAAGCCCTTGCCTGCTAACCAAAAGGTGTGTGGTTCGAACCCACTAGCAGCTATGCTAGAGAAAAGACCTGGCAATCTGCTCCCATGAAGATTACAGCCTAGGAAACCCTACAGGGCAGTTCTACTCTGTCACATGGGGTCGTTATAAGTCAGAATCAACTTGATGGCACACAATGGCAACATAAAAACTGAATGCTTCATCCATCTTACCAAGGCCCTAAGAGCCACAGCAAAGAACAACTAAAAGTTTTCCATACTGATATTTTTTATTGTTTTCTTCTTGCCTGTTCTCTATTCCATCTACCTTCCAAGACTGTGCTACTCAAGCCACGGATCATGAAAATTTAGTGGGTCATGATGAGCATATTTTAGAAAATGAAATCGAGTCAGAATATTATAGAGAATATCAAAGTGTATGTCTGATAAAGACAAGCACTGTTAGGTTCATGTGTTTCCTGGGCTGAGATGTAAAATGTATTTCGCACTGTGGATTGCAGACAAAAAGTTTAAAGCCCACTGCTCTAAGACAAATACGCTCAAGTCTGCAGTACATTCTAAGAATAAGCTGTAAACAAAATGGACTTCTTCTTTTAAATGAAATAGTATTGTAAATAGCTTTGATAGATCAGTAGGCAATGGGGAGCCTGGGGAGATTTGTTTTTTTCCAACAACTGAGTAGCGTCTGTGGTTGAAGACTGCTCTGGTGGTCTTAAGCATGGTAAGCAGAATGAGGGAGAAGCCCTGAACGGGGGAAAGCAGGTGGGGTCTAGGGCTACAGTCCATGTGAGACATAATAATGCAGTGGAGGGCAGTCTCAAGATGAAAGAAGAGACAGACACAAGACAAAGCAATATGGTGATAATGACATGATGAAGATGATGGTGAGGGACACCTTTTATTGGGAGCTTAGAAGGTGCCACCAGGGCTCCTTGTTTTGTTTGATTGTTTGTTTTATTAGGGTTATCGCTTCACTTAATCATCACGTCATTAATTCATTGTATCATGACTTTATGACATCCACCTATTACATCAACCCTACGAGACCATCAGTCAAAGCTGGAAACCGACTGGGCATGGGATGAAACAGTAGGGAAGCATGAAGTTGCTTCAAAATCATTATTGGGGAAAATGAGAAAAAGATGATGCTCTTTAGAGACAGTGAGGAATGAAAGAAGGGGCTTAATTTTAAAGAATATTCATGCATGCATTCATTCATTCATTCATTCACTTCTGCCGAGGAACAGTGGTGTGTCAGTCAGTGTTCCTGGTGCTGAAGATTCAAAGACAAATAAGACATAGCCGTACCCACAGGAAATCACTCCTTATATGGGAGGATCTTGGAAAAGGTGATGGTGGATACTTAGAAGGTATCAGTAGCTCCACAGCTCACACTATACAGACATTGTTGAGGGCCTTTAAGTCCAGTGGCCTAACATTATTCTTTGATCATCCTATTTGATGGTGTTTGCTTGTTCTCTGCATTTCCACTTACAGTGGAGTTTATGGATTCTGCCCCAGGCTTCAACATCATTTTTACTTACACAAAAAATGTTGATGAACAGGTCTAACACATCACCTCTTCAACTAGGCATTGCCAGCAAGGATAACATAGCAAAGGGGCAGTTCTAGTTTCGTCTAGGGTTGTTAGATAAACACACAAACCTCAGCCTTGCACACCAGGTTACTCTTTTTCTAAATCAACATTTAAATCACGAAAGGAAGACAGCTGCAAAGTTGGCTGACCAAGAATATCATTTGTTCAATTTCACTGAGTTGTTTACTTGGATTTTACATTGCCTAAGGGAGGACGGTGTGGGGCCACTTTATAAGGAAACAATATAATTAGCAATTTGGAGGCCTAAGGGTACACTTTTATTGGACTCTTGTCCACTTTTTCTTAAACCATCAGCCATTCCTCACTCAGTGTTTTCAAAATACAGAAACAAAGCCTTTCTCAACTGTGATATCAGAAATTAACTGAAGCAAGGGGAAATAAAACCAGCAGGAGAGAAAACATGAATCTGCATTTCTCTCTTGTGGAACCATTCGACTTTAAGAACTTGTTTACAATATAATGAGGTTAAGCCATATTGCCTACCCTGTCCTGCAATACTGCTGCTGGTGGCTATCAGTCACTTTCTTTTATCTTACCTTAGATGAGGGGTCAGCAAATTTTTCCTGTAGAGGAACAGATAGTAAATATTTGAGACTTGGACACATGTGGTCTGTCACTATTACTCAATTCTGCTGTTGTAGAGCGAAAACAGCCATAGACAATTTGTAAGCAAATGTGTGTGGCTGTGTGCCAATAAAACAATAAAAACAGGTCTTGAGCTCCATTTGGCCCATGGGCCAGTTCTCTGACCCCTGCCTTAAACCCTTTGTACTAAACTGTTGTTATCAAAATAATATTAATTGAGCCTAACACGCTATCTGATATACAAAAAGTAATCTGTGGATGGGTTTTGGATGAATGAATAAATTGTGGATATATGAAGAGATGTATAAATGGAAGTTCATGCCGGCCATTAGGTTTTGCTTAATTTCTCAATCCAAGCCATGGTATTTTCAATCACCTCACATGCATGCGAAAGCTGGACAATGAAAAAGGAAGACTGAAGAAGAAATGATGCCTTTGAATTATGCTGTTGGCAAAGCATATTGAATATATCCTGAACTACCAGAAGAACAAACGAACCTGTCTTGGAGGAAGTACAGCTAGAATGCTCCTTAGAAGCGAGGATGGTGAGGCTTCATTCATCTCATGTACTTCGGACATGTTATCAGGAGGGACCAGTCCCTGGAGAAGGGCATCATGCTTGGTAAAGTAGAGGGTCAGCAAAAGAGAGGAAGACCCTCAACAAGATGGATTGACACAGTGGCTGCAACAATGGGCTCAAACATAGCAACGATTATGAGAATGACACAGGACCCACCAATGTGTCATTCTGTTGTACATGGGGTAGCTATAAGTCAGAACCGACTCGGTGGCATATAACGTAACAACAACAATCTTTACGGGAGGAAAAAAAAATCTCCTTGTTGTTTTAGCTCACTTTTCTTTAATGAATATGAGGCTGAGTGTCTTTTCCAATATTTATAAACCATTTGTATTTCTTTCCCTGTAAGTGGTCTGTAATTTGCCTGTATTTTAATTTGATTGTTTCTCTTTTTCATATTAATATCTTATTTGTAAAGCTTTAAATAGTAAAGAAGTTAGTCTTTTGTTTGTCAAGCATGCTGCTAATTTGTCTTTTCACTTTTATTTATTTGCCACACAGAAAATTCTATTGTTTTATGTAGTGAAATCTGTTACTTCTCTTCATATTTTCTGGATAGCGTGTCTTCTAAGGAAGTTTTCCCCACTGTAAAAATACATAACCCTCCAGCTATGTTTTTACTGGGTGCATTTGTAGTTTTATTTATTTAATCTTCAAATAATGTACTACATATCAAATTATTTTGATGAAAGAAATAAAGTCAGAATGCAGTCCGCCCCCCCCCATGGTTATCCCGTTGTCTCAGATATTATAATAATCTATCTTTTCTCCCCTGACAAGAAAAGTATATTTATCATATAATAAATTCTGATGTATATTTGAGTTCATTATTGAACTCTATTCTCTCCCTTTGATCTGCCTGTCTATTCCTGAGGCAGTACAGTATTCTTTTAATTCCTTTAGCTTTATGATACATTTAATAAACAGATAGGGATGATATTAGACCTCTTTACTAGATTTCTCCCTGATGGCATGATGGTTAAGCACTCATTTGCTAACTGAAAGGTTGGCAGATCAAACTCACCCAGTGGCTCTGCAGGAAAAAGACCTGGCAATCTGCTCCCATGAAGACTACAGCCAAGAAAACCCAATGGGGCAGTTCCACTCTGTCACATGGGGTTAGTATGAGTCAAAATTGACTTGCCGGCACCCAACAACAATAACACCATCCTCACATATTTATTCTCCCACGTGAAGCTGAGATTAATTTAGTTAAATGGTTAGAAAAAACAGTCTTTTGATACTTTTTTTTGGAATTACATTGAATTTATAGATTTTAATGGCATAATTGACATCTTTATATTATTGATTCTTCTTACTCAAGGAAAATGTAAGTCTTTTCCATTTTTTCTTAACGCGTCTCTTTATCCAACTTAGATTCCATGGTCCAGGATTATAATCTCTTCCTTGGGTACTGATTAGTTTTCTATTGTTCCACAAATTCTGTGGCTTAAAATAACACAAATTTATTATCCTACAGTTCCGGAGCTCACAAGACTGAAATAGGTCTCACTAGGCTAAAATGAAGGTGTTGGAAGGAATTCCTTACTTCTGAAGACTCTAGGGGAAAAGTTTCCCTGCCCTTTCCAGCCCCTAGAGGCCACTCACATTGCCTTGGCTCGTGGCCCCTTTCTCCACCTTCAAAGCCAGCAACATGGCATCTCTCTTGTCATTCGCGCATAATTATATCTCCCTCTGACCACAGCAGGAATAGTTCGCCTCTTTAAGGACCCAAGTGATTAGTTCAGATCCACTCCGGTAAGCCATGATAATCTCCCCACCTCAAAATCTTTAACTTAATCCCATTATTAAATCCTTTTTAGGAGTCCTGGTGGCAAAGTGGTTAAGAGCTATGACTGCTAACCAAAAGGCTGGCAGTTGGAATCCACCAGCTGCTCCTTGAAAACCCTACAGGGCAGTTCTACTCTGTCCTGTAGGGTCGCTATGAGTCGGAATCGACCTGATGGCACAGAACAACAACAACAACAAGTCCTTTTTTACTGTGTAAGGTTCCATATTCACAGGTCCTGGGATAAGGATGTGAACATCTCTGAGTTCAGTATTCTGTTACCACAGATATACTCTCCACTCCCCTGTCCCGCTCTACCTTCACTGAACTATCCCAGTGACAGGAGATTTGGATTTAACCAGGGCTGGGGAATTTAAAGTGTTGTGTTTTGCTTTAGCAGTGTTTAGCTGCCCGGATGTTCATTTTGTGTTTTAAATTCCCAGCCACTTCCCCCAAATAAAGGAGCCCTGGTGGTGCAATGGTTAAGCACTTGACCACCAGCCAAAAGGTTGGCGGTTCGAACCCACCCAGAGGTGCCTTGGAAGACAGGCCTGGCAATCTGCTTCTGAAAGGTCAAAGCCCTGAAAACTCTATGGAGCTGTTCTACTCTGCACACATGGGGTCCACAAATCACAGGTGACTTGACAACAACTGGAGCAATCCTGCAACCCCTAGCTCTCTCCTCTTCCACTCCTGTCCTCTTTCCTCAAACCTCCAGGGCCTCCTCCATCCTCACTCCCAGCAGATAGAACTGCTTCCCATTTCGCAGAGAGCAGAGAAGCAATCTGGAGGGAAATTTCACATGCTCTTCCCACCATCTTCTAACTTATCTCTGCATCTGGACCCATGGAACCGATGTCCGCCTATTTCTATAGCTCGAGAGAAGGTTAGGTCTTCCACTCGGGCCCTGGACCCTACCCCCGCAGTGCACTCCGGGAAATCACTCCAGTCCCTGCCATCATCCTCCGGCAGCCACAGTTCTTCCCTGTGTATGGCGACCCCCAGCAGCTGATAAATATGCTATATTATTATCCAGTCTCACAGGAGGAGGAGGTTCGTCAAACAGATTCCCACCTCTGCTTGAGACCCACATTTCTGTGTGTATGTGTATAAGTGTATACATACATTTACATACACATGTATATATGTGTGAATATATATAACATTTATTTTATGAATAAATGTTCATGAAGCAACCTTGTCTTAGTCATCTGGTGCTGCTATAACAGAAATATCACAAGTGGGTGGCTTTAACAAACAGAAATGTATTTTATCACAGTCTAGGATGCTAGAAGCCCGAATTTAGAGCACTGGTTCTAGGGGAAGGCTTTCTCTCTCTGCCTGCTCTGGAGGAAGGTCCTTGTCTCTTTTTAGCTTCTATTCCTAGGTTCCTTGGTGATCATATGACATGTATATTCCCCTCCATTTGTGCTTGCTTGCTTGCTTAATTTGCTCTTTTATATCTCAAAAGAGATTCACTCGAGATACGTCCTACAGTAATCCTGCCTCATTAATATAACAAAGACAACCCATTCCCAAATGGGATTATAACCACTGGCAGAGAGGTTCAGATTTACAGCACGTATTTTGGGGGGACACAATTCAATCCATAAGAAACCCCTTTGCCCATTCCCCTCAATGAAAACAAAGTAGAAGTCTTGCAGATAGACTTAAATCCTCCAAGGCCATCTTAAAGCTTTTAGAACCTTAATGCTCCTCTCTTCTGCTGTCCTTGAAGCTCCAGGCACATCAGCCAACGTCTCTTTTTATGGTGGGTTTACTCTATTTGTGGAGTCCCTGGGTGCTGCAAACAGTTAATGCATCTGGCTGTTAACCAAAAAGTTGGAGGTTCAAGTCCAACCAGAGGCGCCTTGGAAGAAAGGTCTGGAGATGCATTTTTGAAAAATCAGTCATTGAAAACTGTATGGAGCATGGTTCTACTCTGACACATACAGAGTCACCTTGAGTCAGAATCGACTGACGGCAACTAGAAGCGGAACTCTATTTGTATAACATTATAGGTTTTCGTTGCACCTCAAAGCAGCTTTCTGCTACACACTAACAAAAATTATAAAGTTGCTTTATAGAAAATAGTAAACATTCAACAGGGATTGGACTGGACTGTGGGACATAAAGTGATACTCGTGAAGAATGTGCCTCTTAGACAAGTAGATATAAGAGAC
>NW_004444098.1:5082085-5099197 GCF_000243295.1 Trichechus manatus latirostris | reverse complement strand
AATAGCAGTACAAAAAAAAAAAAAGAAAATAGTAAATATTCAGAACTAGACTTGTATGAATTAACAGAATTCAAGTGCCCGCTTCTCATCTTTACTGAAATGAGGATCTGCGCTTGTAGATGCATCAGGCAACCAGGTCTGTACAGACTCCAAGGTCATAGTGGGAGGCCCCACCATAGGGCATCGGGTGAGAGACTGGGTTTGCATAAGGCCCAATGATGAGTGTAACCCACTGGTAAAACATGCTTTTCAACTGGTTATTCTGAAATCACGTTGAGATAGACACAGCTTTTTTTCAAAGGCTTTCAGCTGACCGCTCTGAAAATTGTTCTCAATAGGTTGTTTTGCAGTCCTGTAGACTGTTGAGATACACACAGCTTTCCTTTTAATGCCCCAGGTTGGCCTTCCCCTTTAAATAAACATACAAGCTCACATGCAAATTGTTCTGCTTGAACATGTCTTTCAAAATAATACACTAACGTCAGCCAACAACCAAGAGCCGGTCGTTTTCTTCCCGGGTTAATGTTAGGTGGGAGATAAGATTGCAGCCTGCGCTTTGCCGGAGCAGATGTTTGACTCGCCGCATTCCGGGGCGGAATGGCAGCCGAGCCCTTACCTTTGGGAATGGTGATCTGACAGCACAGGTCACAGTCCTGCTGCAACTGATAAAAAGCCACTTCCTGCAGCCGGGCCCGCTCCAGCTCGGAGAGACTCTGGATGGGGACTGACCTCAGCCTCACGCTGCGGCCCGACATGCTGTTCCAGGTGAAATCACCCTGCAGGCCAAGGGAAAAACATCAAGAGTTACATGGGCCACCTACTTCTCACCAACACCACCCTCTCTCTTAGTCAATAATAAAGGCAAACAAACGCCACCTCTGCGTCCCCAGACTGGCTCTCAATTCCCCAAATCAAATCCGCTCTTAACTGACGGTGGATTTTCTCAGTCTGTTGCAAACGTCAAAATCTTGAGTAAATGCTGGGAGAGATGAGACCTGATCCCATCTAAGGATGCATACATAGTCCGAAGAAAACTACGGAAAAAAGATCGCTCGAGGGGCCTACTTCCTCTCACGGGGTCTTGTTTATGAGAACGATTAGGAACCTTTTCTTTTCCTATCTCTTGTGTACAAGAATCTTACTTACATTTGACACAGCAGAGACTGCTGCCAATGGCCATCACCGATTGTATATGCACACGAGATACAGGAGGGTGAACATATATTGAGAGCCTACCATGTACCAGAGACTGTGCTGAGGATTTTCTAGTTAATCCCACCAACAACCTTTATGAGGTGGTTCCTCATAAGGACGCTATGTATATGATATTTAATAATATAATAATATTATATTTAAGGAGCCTGAGTGGCACAACAGCTAAGCATTCAGCTACAAACCAATAGGTTAGTGGTTCAAAGCCACCCAGCCACTCCCTGGGAGAAAGACCTGGCAATCTGCTCCTGTAAAGATTACCAAAACAACCTAACCAAATCCATTGTCATTGAGTCTATTCTAACTCAGAGACCCTATAGGACACAGTAGAAATGCCCCATAGTGCTTCTAAGGCTGTAACTCTTTTGCAAAGCAGACTGACACATCTTTCTCCTGTGGAGCAGCTGACGGCTTTGAACCACTGACCTTTTAGTTAGCAGCCGAGCACTTAACCACTACACCGCCAGGGCTTCATCCACCCCACTCCTCATTCCCATAAAGATTACAGCCTAGAAAACCCTATGGGGCAGTTCTACTCTGTCACATGGGGTCACTATGAGTCAGAATTGACTTGATGGCACCTAACAACAACATTTTATATATATATATATATACCCACACACATGCATATGTACACACATACATATATACATACATATATATCTTTTCAACAACTCAGCTAGGGTCAGCTCCTAAGTCCCTTCCCCCTCCCACTGCCATCTTCATTTTGCCCTTGGTGGAGCCACTAAGGCTGCCTCCCCTTGGGGGTACTGCCCTATTTGCCTGCCACCTATCTTGTCTCTCCTTCTGAAGATGCACTCTGCCCCACATACACATTTTTTGTGTTACAGACATTGATGGACTCTAGTCCTTCCTTTTTTTTTTTTTATTACTTGAACTTTGGTTGTTTTTACATTAGCAAAATGTCTTGTTTTAATTTGTGGGGTTTTTTGGGTGGGAGGGAGAAAACTTGCTGATTCCGTAGCAAACACTGGGTAGGAGTTGGGATGTGGAGTAGTATACTTTGTTGTCAGAACTGGATACCTGCCTAGAGCTTTTTCTAGAAATCTACTTGGATCTCATGCCTAAAATTTGCAGGCATATGCACAGGAATCATTTTTATATTTTATTTTTAATAAATCATTGTGTTTGACCATAAAAATATAATGCATAACATGTAATATGTAATATACAAGATATTTAATATATATTATAATATAGAAAACAAAAAAAAACTCATTGCTGTCGAGTTGATTCTGACTCATAGTGACCCTGTAGCACAGAGTAGAACTGCCCCCTAGGGTTTCCAAGGCGGTAACTCTTTACGGAAGCAGACTGTCGCATCTTTCTCCCGCAGAGTGGCTGGTAGATTTGAACCACAAACCTTTCTGTTAGCAGCCAAGCACTTAACCACTGCACCACCAGGGCTCCTGACAATATATACTTATGACTTATATTATTATAGTATAATAATATAGTACAATATATTATACCATAATACAATACAGTATAACATATCATTTGCCATGGAGTTAATTCCGTCTCATAGTGACCCCAAGTGTGTCAGAGTAGAACTGTGCTCCACTGGGTTTTCAGTGGTTGATTTTCAGAAGGGGCTCACTATGGCTTCTTCCAAAGCACCTCTGGGTGAACTCAAACCCTAACTTTTTGGTTAGCAGCTGAGCGTGTTAACCATTTGCACTACCCAGGGGCCAAAAAAACCCCACCAAACCCGTTGCCGTAAGTCGATTCCAACTCACAGTGCCCCTTCAGGGCTACACAGTATATTATTAGCTGATACATGACATAACATAACATAATAATACACATGATGAAATTAAGGCTTGAGGGGGTTAAGTAATTTTCCCCAAATCATAAAGCTTGTCAGATTCAGAGTCCAGGCTCAACCTCTAGGCTTAACCATAACCTCTGTGTTTCTGCATATAGCACTTGAGTGAGCTATGTTGATCATGATAAGTACAGAGATATGATCGATTAGAGCACCACGTATTTACAGAGACATCTGAAGCTAAAATATTCCACGTCAAAGAGTCAAAGAAAAGATTCACACAACCCTAAGGGTATGTTCCTGTGCACGCACACCTCTGCTGCCCGCCTGCTGAAGAGTAGATGGCTCCGCCCCCGTGTGGACAGTGAGCAAGTGAGGGCCTACGAAACAGCACTCAGAAATCCCCTAAAGCCAAGTGTCCTCCCTCACTGAGAAGGACTTTCTGCAGATCATAGGTGCCAGTCATGGCACAACAGCTTTGAAGAGGCCGCTCCTGTTTCCTCAACAAGAAAGACAAAAAAACATGCAGGGAGTGGGAAGAAGCAATAGTGAACCACACAGGCCCCGCCAGAGACTTGTTGTTTAGAAGGCGTCTCTGAAGACCTTACCCTCTTCATCACTCATCTTGAAGAAGGGAGACAGAGAGACTGGCCCAGCAACTAGTAAGATACCTTTCTTCCATAATGCTGGCAGCATCATGCCTAGAATGTTCATCCAAAGACTGAGTGGCACTATGTTAATTCTTTGATTTTTTTTTTCCCCTCAGTATCTGGAATTTCATTCATTCAGTCAGTCGGTCGGTCATTTACTCATTCATTCACTTAACAAATGAAAATAGTACACTCTAGTGTTATTATTGTTGTTGGATGCTGTGGAAGTTGATTTTGACTCAGCGACCCCATGTGACAGTGTAGAAATGTCCCACAGGGTTTTCTAGGCTGTAATCTTTATGGAAGACCGAAGCAGAATTGACGCGTTTGAATTGTGGTGTTGGCAAGGAATATTGACTATACCGTGGACTGCCAGAAGAACGAACAAACCTGTCTTGGAAGAAGTACGGCTAGAATGCCCCTTAGAAGCAAGGATGGTAAGGCTTTGTTTCGCTTACTTTTGACATGTTATTAGGAGGGACCAATCCCTGGAGAAGGACATACTTGGTAAAGTAGAGGATCAGCCAAAGAGAGGAAGACCCTCAACGAGATGGATTGACACAGTAGGTGCAACAATGGGGTCAAGCATAGCAATGACTGGGAGGATGGCGCAGGATGGGGCAATGTTTTGTTCTGTTGTACACAGGGTTGTTATGAGTAGGAACTGACTTGACAGCACCTAACAACAACAACAAATATTTATGGGAGCAAATCACCAGGTCTTTCTCCTGTGAAGCCTCTGGATGGGTTCAAACCACCAACCTTTCAGTTAGCAGTTGAGTGCTTAACTGTTGTGCCACTGGGACTCCTTTATATAGTCATGTGCCACATAATGTCTGTTCAGACAAGGTCCGACCACATATACGTCCATGATCCCATAAGTTTACACCAAAAAAACCCAAACCCAAACCCACCGCCATGGAGTTAATTCTGGCTCACAGTGACCCTGTCGGACAGAGTAGAACCGCCCTATAGAGTTTCCAAAGCTGTAAATCTTTATGGAAGCAGACTGTCACATCTTTCTTTGGTGAAGATTATAATAGAGTTCAGAAATCCCAATCGGAGAACCGGACGTAGTGCATTTAGGCATGCCACATTTGGCAACCACAACAATTCTCAAAAACAAAGAAAAAATTCTCCAAGCTGTCCAACGAAAGCTACAAGGCTAATGAAAATGAGAGCGGGACCTATATCAGATATGGAGAAATTGCTGATGACGTGGACTGAGGACCAAATACAAAAGCAAATCCCTTTCAGCACGTTGAGGATCACCGCTAAGACACAAAGATTGTTCGAGATGCTTAAAGCAAAAGCAGGACCAGATTATGATATCGAGTATAGTGTTAGCTCTGGGTGGTTCAAGTACTTCAAACAACTTGCTTTTCGCTGCAGAATGTGAGGGTGGTTACTCTGCGAATGCTGATGGGAAGGCAGCAGCAGAATTTGTTGAACCTTAGATAAACTAATAATAGAGGGAGGTTATTTGTCCCAGCAAATTTTTAGTATGGACGAAACCTGCTTATTCTTACAGCGAATGCCTGAAAGGACTTTCATCCATAATACGGTGTCCGTACAATGTCCAAATCAAATAATGTTCTATTTCACAGAACATATCGTGGATGTTAAGCAATGCATAACTGTAGTCTAGTAGGGGGAGACAATGAACAAGTTAAGCAAAGAATATACTGTGTTAAATAATGACAACTGCTAGGTAGGGGGAAAAAAAGGCAGGGAAGGGGGCTGGAAGTGTGGGTTGAAGAGAGGAATTTGCAGTTTTAGATAACAGTGGAGAGACCTCCCTGAGAAGGCAGCCTTTGAGCAAGAGCTAGAAGAAGCGAGGGTGGTTTTGTTTGTTTTGACATATATGACTCTACACCCAGCAGATAATGATGAAGACTAGCAGGAGCCCAAGAGGGGCTCAGCCAACATGATATGGGAAAGGGTAGAGGGAGGGGAATGGGTGAGCCAATCTAGGCAAGGGAGGGAGGCTGCAATCACATTTTGCGGACTGAAGAAAATTCTTCCAGATCTAGTGCATTTTGATTTTTTTTTTAGTAACCAGACTGAGTACAAATTAAAAGTTTAAACAAAGTCCCTGGGTGGTGCAAATGGTTAATGCACTTGGCTGCTAATCGAAAGGTTGGAAGTTCGAGCCCACCCAGAGGCACCTCAGAAGAAAGTCCTGGAGATCTACTTCTGAAAAATCAGCCATTGAAAACCCTGTGGAGCACAGCTATACTGTGACACACGTGGGGGCGCCATGAGTCAGCACTGACTCTATTGCAACTGGTTTTACAAGGTTGAACAATTCAGAGTTAGAGACTCGGGCCTTAGGTGTGCCCCTCACTCACACCCACTAACTTTAGGAGACTAGAGGTACAGCCTCAGTGAGTTGCCTGCTTTTCCCTAAATGGGGAGTCCCAGATGACTATGACTTTTAGATACGAAGCTAACTCTGGGAGCCCTGATGGCGTAAATGGTTAAGCACTGAGCTGCTAACAGAAAGGTTGACGGTTCGAATCCGCCCAGCAGCTCTGCAGGAGAAAGGCCTGGCAATCTGCTTCTACAAATATTACAGCCTAGAAAACTCTATGAGACAGTTCTACTGTGTCACATGGGGTCACTAAGAGTCAAAAACAACTCGACAGCACCCAGCAACAACAACAGAAGAGTCAATTACTATTTGACTTGTCCAAATGGAACAGCATACCAATTCTTTAGAAGTATTTAAACATGTTAATTCCAGTGTGCTCAATTATCTATAGCTAGGTCTGCAAATTTTTTCTGTAAAGGGTCGGAGAGCAAACATTTTAGGGTTTGTAGGCCATGGGGTCTCTGTCACATGACTCTGCCACTGCAGCCCAAAAGCAGTCATGGACAACATGGAAATAAAATGGGTGTGGCTGTGTTTCAATAAAACTTTATTTGTGGAAACTAAAATTTGAATTTCTCATAATTTTCACATCAGAAAATATTACTCTTCTTTTGAATTTTTAAAAATATTTAAAAATGTAACCACCATTCTTAACTCCTAGGCTGTACAAAAACAGGCAGTGGGCCGGATTTGGCCTGCTGGTTGTAGTTTGCCAACCCCTGATATAGAGAGATCAGGGTTGTTTAGCAGCCTACACATATTTATTTAGCATCTACTACCATGTGCCAAAGGAGCCCTGATGGTTAAGCGCTTGGGCTGCTAACCGAAAGATCGGCTGTTCTAACCCACAAGAAGCTCCATGGGAGAAAAGACCTGGCAATCTGCTCCCATAAAAATTAAGAGCCTAGGAAACCCAATGGGGCAGTTCTACAACATTATGTGCCAGGGACCCAGTCCTGGGTCTCTGCATCATCAGCTGCACACTGGTTAAGTTCATGCGCTCAAGAGCCTTGGCTGGTTTGTTTACCTTTGGTGTCCCAAGCATCCCAGACAGTGCCTGACACTGAATTGTCACTTACTGGTGGTGCAATGGTTAAGCGCTTGGCTGCCAATCGAAAGGTCACAAGTTCGAACCCACCAGCCGCTGAGGTAGAAAGATGTGGCAGTCTGCTTCCATAAAGATTACAGCCTTGGAAACCCTATGGGGCAGTTCTACTCTGTCCTATAGGGTCGCTGTGAGTTGAAATCCACTCAATGGCAATGAGTTTGGTTTATCTGGTAAAGTGTGTTCGACCAAGCTATGGTCTTTTCAATCGCCTCATATGCTTGTGAAAGCTGGACAATGAGAAAGGAAAAAAGAAGAAAAATCAATGCACTCCAACTGTGGTGTTGACAAAGAATATTGCACAGACCAGGGCCTGCCAGAAGAATGAACAAATCAGTGTTAAAAGAAATACAATCAGAATGCTCCTTAGAAAGGAGGATGGCGAGATTTCGGCTCACTTACTTTGAACACGTCATCAGGGAAGATCAATCACTAGAAAAGGCCATCATGATTGGTAAAGCAGGAGGTCAGTGAAAACGAGGGAAACTCTCAATGATATAGATTGACATGATAGCCACAGCAATGAACTCAAAACACACCAATGACCATGAAGATGGCACACGGTTGGGCAATGTTTTGTTCCATTGTACATAAGGTGGCCAGGAGCTGGAGCCGACTCCACAAGCAACTAACTACAACAACAAATACCTGCCTAACGAGTGGTGAAATGTATCAGGTACATCATGAGTTAAAGAAGAAACTGGATTTCTGGGGCTGCCTAGAAACCCAACCAAGCCATGTATGTAGTTTATCTATGTAGAAGAACGTAGTCTGAATTTGAATAAACTGCTAAGAAACAGTCTTTTGAAACAGCCTGTTTATAAGCTGAGAAATACTAGTAAATGAGGATAGAAAACAAACGTGATACGATCTGACCTGGAAAAAGGGAATCTATGACGCCTACACCCAACAGACCGCTTAGGAGCAGGAAGACATGAACACCAAGGTCAATGTCCCCAGCTGATCCTCACAACATATACCAAGGAAATGAGAAACAGCACACAGAAGCGCTCCCCAGCCCACCAGCACGGCCTCGAATGGGTTTCTGGCTGTTCCTCAACTCTCCAATGTGCGTTCCAGGCCAGCATTTTTCTTTGGTGACTGTCTATCTAATAAATAGGTGACTCATTTTAAGGTTCTCTGGAACCAGTCAGTCTTTGGAGTGGCCCTCGTAGGATTGTTTGTAAGGACTGAAAATGGATGATTTCGAATGTGTTTCAATTACATAACTGTGGGTGAAGTGGAAATGGACTCAAAGTTTCTGGATAGACTAAAAGCCTTGACAGTTGTAAAAATATCCTTTTATTCTGGGTTACTACGTGACAGCATTAATAAAGGCCAACAATATAATAAAAAAAAAAAACAGGCTACCCCGATGGTCTTCAACGGCGGGTGGTTTTGCCCCCCAGGGGATATTTGGCAGTGTCTGGAGACATTTTTGGTTCTCACAACTGGAGGGGTGTGCTACGGGACAGCCCCCGACAACAAAGGATTATCCAGCCCCAAATGTCAGTAGTTCAGAGGTTGACAAATCATGGCATAGCCTAAGTGAGGTCTGCTATTAGGCCCAAATTACACAGAATCCACTGAAAGTGATGGTGTCAGGAAATAAAAACCATCATTTATACACTTTCTTTATCATTAAAGGCACGCACTATATATTATTATGTATGTTATGCATTATTGTGGATAGTATCCTGTTGTTGTTCGGTGCCTTCGAGTCAGTTCCGACTCATAGCAACCCTATAGGACAGAGTAGAACTGCCCCATAGGGTTTCCAAGGAGCGCCTGGTGGATTCAAACTGCCAGTCTTTTGGTTAGCAGCCGAGCTCTTCATCACTACACCACCAGGGCTCTGTGTACATTATACATGTATTATTTTGTATACTATGTAAATGAACAGAATCCTATGAATCATTTTACTTCAAACACGCATTAAAGAAGCAATTTAAAAGAAGCAAAAAAAAAAAAAAAAAAGGCTCAATACGATAGAATCTGGATTAACTGGAGAACAACTCACCAAAAGTGTTAACTAAGAGATTTCCTTTCCACCAGAAGCGTATGTCTCCATATTTAGAAAAAAGAAGTAAAAAGACAAACTAAAAAAAAAAAAAAAAAACCCAACAACAATCTAATATTTGTGTTTTATTCTGAAAGATTATTCTTTTGGGCTAAATTGCATCTTTACAATCAGGCTCGATTTTCCCATGAAATGAAATGGATTGAAATCATTCTGGTTTTGGTCTAAACCACATTGTTGTCTTATGTCCTTGGGACTAGTGTCTAACTGCAGCATCTCTTTAACCTCAGCCCACTGGAAAGTCCCCAAGGCCAAGGGGGTGCCAGCAAAGAGTGATGCGGGCTGCTCAAAGCGTGGCCTGCAGACCCAGGACACAGGGATTACCTGGAGCTACTTGTTAAACATGCAGATGCCTGGGCTCAAAGGCAGATTCATGGAATTAGGGTCTCAAGGAATGGGGCCCACATTTCCATTGCAAACAGGCATCTCCAGAAAACACTTATTTTTGTACCACTGGTGTGGTGGTTAAGACGGGTTCAACTAGTTGTGAGTTCGTTAGCAAGAGACAGAACACCTCAGAGCCTCGCTTTCCCCATCAACAAGACGCAGCAAAGCACAAGACTTCTCTCTCAGGTTTGTAGGGATCATATGAGACAGTGCAAGCGAACTTCTTGTACAGCTGCTGATTAGCTCCCAGAAAGCACTGAATAAGTGGAAATTTAACTTATAACTAATATTAATCATCATTTCTCTGAATTTGTATCACCTTCTCAAACATGGCAGAGTCCCTGGGTGGCACAAATGGTTAATCACCTGGCTACTAACAGAAAGGTTGGCGATTCGAACTTGAAAGATCACAGCCATTGAAAACCGTATGGAGCACAGTTCTACTCTGACACACGTGGGGTCGCCAGGAGTTGGAATTGACTCCAAGACAACTGGTTTTCTCAAACATGACAGTTTTAGTGACACCATGAACTCTTAAAAAGTGTGCATTGAATTCGTGAACAAATGTTTCTACTATGTATAAGACACTCAGCTTTCTAGGGGCTTACAAGCCAGCCAGCTGGACTATGGTTTCATATGGGTGAGAAGCAGAAGACCAGACCAGATATGTAGGTTAAAAAAACCCAAACTTATTGCTGTCGAGTGGATTCCGACTCATAGCAACCCTGTAGGACAGACTAGAACTGCCCCATAGGGTTTCCAAGGCAGGAATGTTTACGGAAGCAGACTGCCACCTCTTTCTTCCAAGGAGAGGCTTGTAGGTTTGAACCGCGGACCTTTTGGGTCAAACCATGCTTGGGGCTAATTTTTTTAGCCGTTTCTAATGTGGCCAACTGTTATTTATTAATAATTAGTAAAGCTGAGGCTTCCATATGATGGCCATGTGGCCAAGGTTTAAATACCAGGCCCACAATCAACATTTCTGAAAAGGACTGCCTAGTTCTCTATAACTCCAAAATAAACACATCTCCAGTGACGAGGAACGCCGTTCTTCACGAGCTTCAGGGCCAAACTGAGGGCATGAGCATAGCCGGCACACCCCTGGTTGGACTCTTGAAAGAGGTTATTCCTTTGTGAACAACAGGATAACATTTGTTAATTCTTTCCCTCTTGATTCTTCAGCCACTCCTTCTCAACAGATGTTTTTAGAGAAGAGTCAACACTTCCACTACACCATACACATTTTTTATGGATTTTTTTAAAATCTATTCTAGTTTTGTTGAAGAAATTTAAAACATTCTGGACACTGGGTAGAGATGGCAGTCCATTGACTGCTACATGAAAAAAAAAGCCAACCAACCAGTTGCCTTCAAATCAACCCTGACTGATGGCGACCCCATATGTGTCAGAGTAGAACTGTGCTCTGTAGGGCTTTCAGTGGCTAATTTTTCAGAAGTAAATTCCCAGGCCTTTCTTCCGGGGTCCTTCTGGGTAGACTCAAACCTCCCACCTTCCGGTTACTAGCTCAGTGCGTTAACTGTTTGTACCACCCAGGGACTCTGACTGCTACATGAGGACTGTCAAAACATGTGACAGTAGCATCATGGAAACCCCCACCTCATTCATTCAACAAATTTAAATGAGCACCTTCTACATGCCAGGCATTGTTCTAGGTCCCTGCCCTCATACAGCTTCCATTCTGGTGGAGGGAAACAGACCAGAAATGAGAAATGTAACACCTGAGTACATTTCACAGCACAGTACAATGTTAGAAGTATTTCTAGGAAAGGAGACGCTTGAGCAGGGTGAGGGGAATCAGGGATGCTGGGAGGGTTGCTTGAACTCGAAACAGGGTTGCCAGGGCAGCCTTATTGAGAAGGTGACATTTGAGCCAACACTTACAGAGGGAGAGGAAGTGAGCCAGGTGGATATCAAACAAAACCACACGCTTTGCCATCGAGTTCATTCCGACTCATAACGACCCTACAGGACAGAGTAAAACTGCCCCACAGGGTTTCCAAGGAGTGGCTGGTGGATTCAAACCGCCAACCTTTTGGTTAGCAGCTGAGCTCTTAACCACTGTGCCACCAGGGGGCAAGAATTCCAAGCACAGAGATGGATTGACATAAGGGCAACATGGGGTAGGGCTTAAAAGCAAGGGCTGGCGGGCTGAACTGCCATGCCTGTTTTAACAAGCTACTCACCCCTTCACCATTCTTCACTTTTGTCATCTATGAAATGGGGATGACGATAATAGTGGTTCCTATCTCATAGGATTTTGATGAGGAGTAAATTGGTTAATATTTACGAAGTGCTTAGGATGGTAGTGGCATACTTTAAGTAGCATAAGATTGTCCAGTAGACAGCCCTTGTGAGAGACAGAGCTTAAGGACCTTGCTAATACAAGCTGACTAGCCAAAGATTGGTCAACTACAACACGTGGGCCAAATCCGGCCCACTGCCTGTTTTTGTAAATAATGAGCCACGCTCATTCATCTATATATCGTAAATGGTGGCTTTCATACTACAAGGGCAGAGTTGCGCAGTTGCCACAAAGATCATATGGTCCACAAAGCCTAAAATATTTATTATCTGGCCCTTTACAGAAAATGTTCGCTGGCCCTTGGCCTAGACTAAAAGTAAAGGCATATCTATGATTAGGATTTGCCTTTTGGATCAACATTTTTCTCCTCTCCTAAGATTTTGTTTCCCTGGGAAACATCACAAAGAGCCTGTAAGGAAAACACACAGCATAGTAATAATTTGGGCTATTGGAAAGTATGTAAATGCTAGGGTGAAATAAAAGTGATTCTCTGCAAATGGCCTATCTATCTGGATTATTGATAATTAAACGAACGAAGTAAAAACGAACATTGTCAAACTCAGTGCTGGGCCAACATCATTTAGAAGACAAATGTCACTCCTGTCTTGTGTCCAGTGGAAAGAACGTTCCAATGGCTCACACAAGGGGAACACATCCCCAAAGGAAGAAACATGGAGGACAATGAAGCCAATTTCATTTCTGTGGATCCTCAGTTGAATTGTGGACTGGTTTACCTGCTACCAATTTAATTCTTAGTTTTCAGCTTATTTTGAATCTTGGGCTGAAAGGAGGTAAATCAGCCTGCACAGGTCCCAGAGTTGTGGAGAATGGAAACACAAAAATAAGAAACTTCTCAACGACAGGGCCAGCAGCTGAGGGGCTTGCTTGTCTTTCTAGAATTAAACTGATTCACTGAAATTAGAATGGCAGACCTTCAGAGAGGCAAACATTTATGGAGAGTCCATCCTATGCTAGTTACTGTTCTAATCCTTTTATTTACATTAACTTACTTACTTCTTACAAGGACCCTAAGAGTTATGTTACCATTATTAGCCCCACACTGCAGATGTGGAGACTGAGGCACAGAATGTAAGTAACTTGCCAAGATCACACACCTAGTAACAGCAGAGTTGAGATCCAAAGGCAGGCAGCATTTGAAGTCAATTACAAATCTAGACTTGTAACCATTACATTTATCTCACCATCTCTCATGACAAACCGATTTAAATCCCCTCACTTTACAAACTGGCATGGCAACGAGCAAAATAGTTAAGAATTTAACTATTGCAGTAGCAGAGTGGAAACGTTCTGCCTTGTTCCGCCAACGAGCATTTTCAGCAGGAGACACACCCTTATAACCAGGTAAGCCAGTCAATGTTTAAACATCCAGGAGCTTACGGTCTCCCTCTTTTGTAAAACAGAGCACATTAGATTCAGTGTTAGCATTGTCTAATATCTGAGTTGTTAGCCAAAGCCCATAGTTAAGAATCCCCCTTTCCTGAGCACAGCAACTAAAATGCTAAGCCGTGTTCAAGAAGTCGAGGGGAGTATAAGCCACTTTACACCCTCCCAGACCTCAAAACAGCTTGTGCCCGAATCTTCTGCAGAAATCAGCCCCATTAGACGGTTCCATTTAATCAAGGCACACTCCTTCCTGCTGAAGCTGCTCCAACATCAGCAATCAATCTAAAAATAAAGTTCTCCCAAATCTCCCTTGGCACCGACAATATTTAGCTGCCACACATCTCAGACGCTCATCAGTCCAGTTTTCTTCCCCAAATCACAAGATGGATGTAGAAGGATCACACAATATTATCACAAGAATTTTCCAGAAAAGAAGTATAAGTACAGATGGACATATTGCTTACCCATTAATTAGATTCGGTCGTGTCTTTGCCGTCCTCTCTAATTTAACTGAACTAAGCTTGGAATAGGAACTCAAGTCTGTTTAACGGAATTATTTTGTTTGGTGAAAAAGGCATCCAGAAACGGCAGATCCTACCGAGTGTCTGAGAAATGGCCCAGCTGGCATCGCTGTGACTCCCACGATACCTTTTGTTGCCAGGGACCTACCTCAGTTCTGGCTACTGTGAATCTTGGGACTGAAAAAATGCTATCTTTTCATTAGACTATTGAGAAGCTCCTGTTCCTTCATTTCAGAACGCAGGCAGGCTGTGTCAGGAGTGTGTGTGTGTGTGTGTGTGTGTGTGTGTGTGTGTGTGTGTGTGTGAAAGAGAGAAAGAGAGAGTGGGCGGCAGGGTGGGGAGGTGAGGAGGAGAGAAGGGTCAGAAAAAATGCAGAGAAATTGAAACTGGATATCCTGCTTCTTACTTTAACGAGATTATTTTGAAGAAATATATCGAAGTTAAGAAAGGATTCCTCTTAAAAAAAAAAACCCTACCTTTTTTCCACAGGGATCTACAAATGGTAATTGGATTAAAACTGTCCTTAATAGGAATTAACCAAAGAATTCTGGGAGCCTCGGGTGAAACCGCCAAGAATATGATAGAGCACATAGAATGCTTCCTTGGTTTAGGGCAAATTATCCATTCTTAAGTTATATTTTAAAATCCCTGACTTCTTCATGTTTCTAACACTAGCCACAAACATTTCAAAAAAAAAAAAAAGCTGTTCATTCTCTTTTATACTGAAGCCTGCATATGCTCTGAATTTTATGCTCTTTGTGGAACAATAGTCCTTGAGAAGTTGCTCATTTCCTGAACAGAGGGTGTGAGGGGCAGAGCGAACGTTACTACCGGCCAGGTGGAAGAGGATGCATTCGGGGTGGAGGGTGGGAGCCACGAAGAGCAGAGGGAAAAGGCAAGATGCAACCCACACTGCCCTCCTGCTTGATCGCTGGGTGTTCCCCGTGGCACCAACCCAAAGACAACTCTGAAAGTCATCTTTGTTTCCCAGTCGATATGAAGTTATAGTTCTCTCGTGATCTCAAGGAAATCCCAACAAAAGAATCATTGTGATTAGAATTGGCAAACTGAGAAATGATTTCATGAACGGTCTTACGATGGACTCAAAATTAAGGGACTCGGTATGATTTTTACTAGGCTTCAGAGACGTAGGTCAGCCCTTGATGTGAGCCACACACAGCCTCTGTCGCTGTTGGTATTTATTTAGCATGAGGAAGGAATTTTAAAACAATAAAAGATGTCAAAAGGTTTCCTTTATGAGATTGGTGAAATTGAAAAAAAAAAAACTAGAGTAAAATCTACCTGTTACAACATACCTCTACAAAAAATGTGGATCTTACAATACTCATAATCCCAGCAGGCAGGCAATATGGCTCAGATAAGACTGGATACTCAAAATTCTGCATCGTTGACTGAAGGTAGAGCTTCACTTAAAACTATTTAATATATTATTTAAGGAGCCCTGGTTGCACAATGGTTAAATGCTGGACTGCTAATTGAAAGGTTGGCAGTTTGAACCCACCCACAGGCTCCGAAGTAGAAAGGCCTGGCAATCTGCTTCCATAAAGATTACAGCCAAGAAAAGCCTATGGAACAGTTCTACTCTGTCACATGGGGTTGCCATGTGTCAGAATCGACTTGGCAGCAGCCAACAACAATATATTATTTTTAACATGAAATGTATGAGTAAGCAACTCATTTTTCAAATGGTTTTAAGCAAGTGAGTTCTATAATCAGTAATATGTTCCCCTAAACAGTTTGGCAGAAAGGTTCTGAATGTGCAAAATATCCTCAGTGGCGTAAACAGAAAGAGTTCAGAATCCAGGGCCAAGGAGAAGCTAGAACTAATGTTAGTGGCACAGATTCTGGGGCTATACATTGCTGGCTTCTAGCCTTAGCTACTGAGCGGTTAAATGGGTAAAGGATGACTGCTTTGTCCTCAGCAGCCCTCTGGTTAGCAAAACCCTTCCAGGGACTCAACATTTTAATTATTTTTCTGGTTCCAACCCTGGCCCCTACAAAATCTGGAGAAAACACCCATGGCAACTTTCAAAGCCACCTGGGGTAGTACCAGCTCAGCCCTGAACTAGTGGGGTGAGTCTCTAACAAGGCCAAACCTCGGTTACCCGCTCTGTAAAATGGGAATAAAGTTAGTCCTGTGGGGAGGATGGAGTGAGGCAAGGCATGTAACACACATGATGAAAAACACGTGTCACACTTGCTCCTAGAACCAGATTTTGATCCCTCCCCACACACACAAGCACACACATGCACACAGAGTAAACATTTGGGGGAAGAAGTCATGGAATTCATAAAAGCATGTTCCAAGCACATGATGAATTAACTGGGCAATGTGAAGATCATTTAGAAAAGTGTTATCAGGATAAATAAACAAATATGCTAATCTGATTTTTAAAAAATATTGAGCTTACTTATTTCGATGAGTGTTCATTTTTATTAACTTCTATGCCACCAATGAAATATTAATAAGACAAGGAAGTATGTACTAATAAACATACATAAACACCATTTTATTTGTAAAAATAGCAAGACTCAGAATTCTGGAATTCAATGATATCAACACCAAGAGTGTAGGTGTCCAATTTTCAGTCCCATCATCTCTTTGCTGACATTTTGGTGATTTCAACGGCGATAGCCTAACAACATGTTCAAATGTCATTTTCATTTACAGGCACTATTGATTTACGCATATTTGCACTTTCTGCACTGAATCTTGTTACCTTCTTCCTTATTAAATATTTGTCTACGGGTAATTTCTTTGTGTTTAATGTTGTGGCTGTTATCAGTTGCTGTCGAGTCAGCTCTGAATCACGGAGACCTTACATATAACAGAATGAAACGTTGCCTGATCCTGTGCCATCTTCACAATTGTTGGTATTTTTTAATGTACCAAAAACCAAAACCAAACCCGTTGCCATCAAGTGGATTCTGACTCATAGCGACCCTATAGGACAGAGTAGAACTGCCCCATAGGGATTCCAAGGAGCAGCTTATGAATTCGAATGGCCGACCTTTTGGTTAGCAGCCAAGCTCTTAACCTCTGCACCACCAGGGCTCCTTTTCATGTAAGAAACTATGAATTACACCCCATTAGCACCATGAGAAGTTGTAGTCAACACAACTATTAATGGTGCGTGGTCAGGATTGTTCATGAGTGACTCACAACACAGACAAGATAAGCTGGGAGCTATGCCCATTCCCAGGGGCGATTTAGATATGTTAGGAAAAGCTAACATTTCTTTTTTT
>NW_004444098.1:5048302-5079924 GCF_000243295.1 Trichechus manatus latirostris | reverse complement strand
TGTCGAAGATCAGGTGACCGTAGGTGGATGGATTTACATCTGGGTTCTCAATTCTGTTCCATTGGTCAATGTATCTGTCGTTGTACCAGTACAAGCTAACATTTCTTGTGGATATAATATGTGATTGATATTATTCCAAGCACTTACTGTGCATTGGCTGATTTCATCATTAATCAGTTTTATGCGGTAAGTTCTATTATTACATCCATTTTATCCAATTCTGACATTTCAGCTCTTTCTTCACTTCTATTTAAACATTAAGGAGCCCTGGTGTGGTGCAGTGGTTAAGCGGTTGGCTGCTAACTGAAAGGTCGGCAGTTCGACCCCACCAGCTGTTCCACGGGAGAAAAGACCTGGCGATCTGCTCCCATAAAGATTATGGCCTAGGAAACTCTAGGGGGCAGTTCTACTCTGTCATATATGGTCGCTATGAGTCGGAATCGACTCAACGGCAACAGGTTCATTTAAACATTGGAAAACTATTTGATTCTCTATCCTTGTGCCTTCTTCTCTCCCTGCTAGACCGCACATTCCAGGAGGAAGAAACCCCGGCACAGGGAGGTTAAGTAATTTGCCCAAGGAAACAGACTGTAAGTGGCACAGGAAGGATTCAAACTCAGGGACCTCAAGTTCAGGGCTGATGGTCTTCACCACTGCCCTGTGCTACCTCATTGTAAGTGCCACACCTTTCTCTCCTACTCAGGAAAGAACATGAGAATGACAGCAGGTATGAGGTAATTCTAGGGTAACTCCAAATCCTCTCTCATTTCATTTTCTTATAAAGTAACCTTTTAAAGTTCGTAAAATATTTAACTATCATCAATAATAAATTACTTTTAACACATTGATTGAGGCACGCCAGAGGTCTTCACGCAGGAGGTGCCCTCAGCCTTCCCAGTGTCTTGGATCACCCAACTTGTACACACTCTGCAAGCCAACACCTCCTATGAGAAGCGGTTATGGATTGAAATGTGTCTGCCCCCAAAATATATGCCGAAGTCCTAATCCCTGTAGCTGTGAATGAGACCTTATTTGGAAATAGGGTTTTTCTTCTGTTATCTTTTATCAGGTTAATGAGGTCACAGGGGAGTAGGGTGAGTCCTAAATCCCTTCTGTGTGGTGTTTTATCAAAGGGAAGAAGAGACATGGAGACAGGGTCACACAGGGCGAAGAGAGATGTCATGTGAAGATGTATCTAACAAGCCAAAGAACGCCAAGAAACTCCCTGAGCTAACAGTAGCTGGAAAAGATAGGGAAGAATCTTCCCCTTGAGAGGACAGAGAGAGAGCATAGCCCTGTCAACACCCTGAATTTGGACTTCTAGCCTCCAAAACTGTGAGCCAATAAATTCCTGTTGTTTGAAGGCGCCCACTTTGTGGTATTTTGTTATGACAGTCCCTAGGACACGAAGGCAGAAGCCTTACAGGGCCATTACAAATAAACCATCACACAAAGGTTCAAATGAGCATGAAAATCATCTCATCTGGAACACAAGAGTGTTTCCTACGGCACTGTGAGAAATACATGAAAAAATGACCAAAGGAAATCCATTTTATGTTTGTACAAGAAGGCAAACCTGCTTCCATTCAGGCCCCAAATGACAGACACTTGAGATGTGTAGGAGACATGTGATGTCACATTGAGGGAAGCAAGAAGGGGCTTGGGAATGTTTAACCATGAATTATTTTCCAAAAAAAAAACTAACCTCATATCTCCTGGTGGCGCAGTGGTTAAGAGCTATGGCTGCTAACCAAGAGGTCAGCAGTTTGAATCCCCCAGCTGCTCCTTGGAAATCCTATGGGGCAGTTCTACTCTGTCCTATAGGGTCACTATGAGTCGGAATCGACTTGACGGCATGCAACAAAAACAACAGTCTCCAAACTGTGAGACAATAAATTCCATTGTTCAAAGCCACCCACAATTTGTGCTGTTTTCTTATGGCATCCTAGGAAATAATACACCAGATTTCACTGTAAAGTGTAAAACATGTACACGAGGCAACAGATCAGAGAGACGCTGATTTGTAAAATGACCCAGAATGACAGACATGGCATAGAAACAAACCATGTACACTCACTGGCACAAATCTGGTTTTTCAGTTGCCATTTTTCGCCTTTTTTTCATAAATGTTTTCTCAGTGTACTACTTTAAATGATAAGTGAAAAATTGTTTCACAAACCTGGCGAAATACTTTTACTTTGATACATGAAAAATACAGCTTCCTCTGAGCAATGGAACATTTAAATAAATTGTAAACAAAAAAATAAATTGTAGTGAATTCATTCATTAAATTATAAATACATGTTAAATAAATTACACTAAAATAACAGGTGGCATCCTAGGGGGTACAAACAGTTAAGTGCTTGACTACCAGCCAAAAGGTTGGCAGTTCAAACCCACCCAGAGGCACTGGGGAAGAGAGGCCTGGCAATCTGCTTCCAAAAGGTCCCAGCCTTGAAAACCTTATGGAGCCCAGTTCGACTCTGCACACATGGGGTCGTCATGAGTTGGAATCGACTAGACGACAACGAACAACAGCAACAAAATAATAGAGGGGCTTGGAGAGTTATAACGAATGGATGCATCTTTTTTTTTAATTACAGTACAATTCACATGCCATAAAATTCACCATTTTCAAGTGTACAAATCAATGGTTTTTAGTATATTCACAGATATGCGCAACCATCATTACCTCCTAAATACCTTTGCTGTAAACCCACCTCCTTTTAGTCTTTATTTTCAGAACATCTCTTTATATCACTCCAGTTCCTCAGAATGCAGTTGGGAGATACTGAACTAATCCCATCTGCTCAGTTGAGAATCTAAGGCTCAAAGGGAAGAAGGACCACGTCAAGATGGCACCTTGACTGCACCAGGACACAACCCTGGCTTCACACTCCAGGTCTGCAGCCTGGTTCAGGATTCCACTGTGTCTGTCCCACTGACAAGAGGAAGACACGGTTTCCTGGTGTCCGGCTTTATGAAAGTTAGACCTCTGGTGGGAAAAGAGGCTATCAGGCAAGAATCAACCCAATGCAGCTCATAATAGATAAAATCCTCCACTAAATAATATCCAAAACAATACGACCGCCTTAGTGCTGACATATTTTTATTATTTGTAATTGTAATTACATTATTTGTAATTGTGCATACCAACTAATGAAGATTTACTAACTCCATATTAACAACAGGAAAGCAATAAAATATTTCTCCACAGTGATTTAGCATGTTCCTAAAAACACCTAATTCTGCTCCCAAAGTCCATTTTCCATAAATGTTAACTTGAGAAGGAACAAAGAGATACAACCTAATGCCATTGTTTTCCTTCATAGCACTGAAATAATGCTTTCTCCACATTTCCCACAGCCTGTTCCAAGAGCTATGAGCCCACTGTCCTTTGATGTTTTTCAGATACCCAATGTCCACATCCTTTTCCAGAATATACACGTGAAACCTTCTTTTCCACCGCCTCAGATTTTTTTTAATAAAAATAAAAATAAATGCTAAGACTAATAAAGCTAACAGCTTTGATTACTTAGTTTGTGTCAAAGACTGTGCTAAGAGCTTCACATTAAGAATCTCATTCATACCTTGCTCATGGACATAGGAAGACTCAACACTGTGCAAATGTCAATTCTACCCAAAGCAATCTACAGACACAGTGCAATCCCGATCCAAATTCCAATGGCATTTTTTAATGAGATGGAGAAACAAATCACCAACTTCATATGGAAAGGGAAGAGTAAGTAAAGGATAAGTAAAGCATTCCTCAAGAAGAAGATCAAAGTGGAAAGCCTCACACTACCTGATTTTAGAACCTATTATACCTCCACGGTAGTCACAACAGCCTGGTACTGGCAGAACAACAGATACGTAGACCAATGGAAGAGAATTGAGAATCCAGACAGAAATTCATCCACCTATGAGCAGTGGATATTTGACAAAGGCCCAAAGTCCGTTAAATGGGGAAAAGACAGTCTCTTTAACAAATGGTGCTGGCATAACTGGATATCTATCTGCAAAAAAATGAAACAAGACCCATACCTCACACCATGCACAAAAACTAACTCAAAATGGATCAAAGACCTACATATCAAATCTAAAATGAGAAAGATCATGGAAGAAAAAATAGGGACAAAGCTAGGAGCCCTAATACATGGCATAAACACAATACAAACCATAAGTAACAATGAACAAACACCAGAAGAGAAACTAGATAACTGGGAGCTCCTAAAAATCAAACACTTACGCTCATCAAAAGCCTCCACCAAAAGAGTAAAAAGACAACCTACAGACTAGGAAAAAATTTTTGACTAAGACAAATCTGATCAGCATCTAATCTCTAAAATCTACAAAATACTGCAAAACCTCAACAACAAAAAGACATAAAATCCAATTAAAAAATGGGCAAAGGATATGAACAGGTACTTCACCAGAGAAGACATTCAGGCAGCTAACAGATACATGAGGAACTGCTCACAATTTTAGTCATTATAGAAATGCAAATCAAAACTACAATGAGATACCATCTCACCCCAACAAGGCTAGCATTAATCCAAAAAACACAAAATAATAAATGTTGGAGAGGTTGTGGAGAGACTAGAACACTTATACACTGTTGGTGGGAACGTAAAATGGTACAACCACTTTGGAAATCAATTTAGTGCTTCCTTAAAAAGCTAGAAATAGAAGTACCATATGATCCAGCAATCCCACTCCTTGGAATATATCCTAGAGAAATAAGAGCCATCACACGAATAGATACATGCAAACCCATGTTCACTGCAGCACTGTTCACAATAGCAAAAAGATGGAAACAACCTGGGTGCCCATCAACGGACGAATGGATAAACAAATTATGGTATACTCACACAATGGAATACTACGCACAATAAAGAACAATCACGAAGCCATGAAACATAAGATGGAGGAATCTGGAAGGCATTATGCTGAGTGAATTTAGTCAGTCGCAAAAGGACAAATATTGTATAAGACCACTATTATAAGAACTCAAGAAAAGGTTTGAACACAGAAGAAAACATTCTTTGATGGTTACAAGGGTGGGGAGGGAGGGAGAGGGGTATTCACCAACTAGATAGTAGAAAAGAATTATCTTAGGTGACAGGAAGGACAACACACACTACAGGGGAAGTCAGCACAACTGGACTAAACCAAAAGCTAAGAAGTTTCCTGAATGCAGCCAAACACTTGGAGGGACAGAGTAGCAGGGGTGGGGGTCTGGGGACCATGGTTTCAGGGGACATCTAGGTCAATTGGCATAACAAATTTTATTAAGAAAATGTTCTACATCCCACTTTGGTGAGTGGCGTCTAGGGTCTTAAAAGCTAGTGAGTGACCATCTAAGATGCATCAATTGGTCCCAACCCACCTGGAGCAAAGGAGAATGAAGACCACCAAAGACACAAGGAAAATATTAGCCCAAGAGACAGAAAGGGCCACATAAACCAGAGACTCCATCAGCCTGAGACCAGCAGAACTACATGGTGCCCAGCTACCACCAATGACCGCCCTGACAGGGAACACAACAGAGAGTCCCTGATAGAGCAGGAGAAGAGTGGGGTGCAGAACTCAAATTCTAGTAAAAAGACCGGACTTAACGGTTTGACTAAGACTGGAGGGACCCTAGAAGACATGGCCCTTGGACTCTCTGTTAGCCCAAAACTAAAACCATTCCCGAGGCCAACTCTTCAGTCAAAGATTAGACTGGACCATGGGACATAAAATGATACTCATGAAGAGTGTGCTTCTTAGCTCAAGTAGATACATGAGACTAAATCTGTCCTGAGGTGAGATGAGAAGGCAGAGAGGGTCAGGAGCTGGTTGAATGGACACGGTAAATCCGGGGGTGGAAAGGAGGAGTGTGCTGTCACAGTATAGGGAGAGCAACTAGGGTCACATAACAATGCGTGTATAAATTTTTGTATGAGAAACTAACTTGAAGTGTAACTTTCACTTAAAGCGCAATTAAAAAAAAAAACCTTACGGAGCACCGTTCTACTCTGACACACATGAGGTCATCATGTGTTACAGTCGAAGAAAAAACAAAGAATCTCATTCAATCTTTACAACAACTGATTAAGTATTATTACTAACGTCTCCAGTTTACAGATAAGCAAACTAAGGCACAGAGAGTTTAGGTACTTTGAGTGAGGTCACACAAGAACAAGTGCTGAGGCCAGGGTCCTACATAAGCACTCGCCCAGTGGACCTCAACCGGGGGTAATTCCACCCTCAAGGTGAAATGTCTGGAGATATTTTTGGTTGTCACACTGGAGAAGAGGGACCTACTGGCATCTAGTGGGTGGAGGCCACGCATGCTGCTCAACATCCTACAATGCACAGGACAGCCCCTCACAGCAAAGAATGATCCAGCCAAAAATGTCAATAGCTCTGAGGGTGGGAGTCTCTGCTGTAGCCTAATGCCTCCCAAACGTATATATGGTATTTTGAATGGGTCATGTGTTGGTAAATCATGTGATTCTCATTTCTGGGATTGAATTCTTTCTCATAACCCGGGAAATGGGACAATCTCAGCCTGGCAGGTGAAGGACACTGAGAGCCACAGGATCCATGCAATAGGAATACATGCATAGGTTCACCAAAAGATATGTTCTAGAACATTCATAGAAGTATATTATTCACAATAGCCTAAGACTATCCAACTGTCCATCAAGGTAGAATGGAAGAATTATGGTATATTCACACGATGGAATACTATGTAGCAATGAGAATGCACAAACTCTAACCACATACAGTATGGATGAATCCCACAGATACCATGGTGAACAAAAGAACCTGACAAAGAAGAAAGCATACTGTATGATGCCATTCATACCAAGTACAAAAGCAGGCGAAACCAATGTGTGCTATGAGAAGACAGACTAGGGGTCCCCCTTGGGGAGAAGTACTGGATGGGAGTCCAAGGGGCCCCCTGGGGTGCTGGCTGTCTTGTTTCTTCATCTGGCACTGGTAGGTTCCCTTGGTGGAAATTCATAAAGTTGCATACTTACATTATGTGCACTTTTCCACTTGTGTGTTATACTTTACCAAAAAACAAACAAAAAAATTTTTTAAAAGAAACATCAACAACCTGAGTGTCTATCAGTGGGTGACTGGCTAAGTAAACTATGGGATATTTATACAATGGAATTCTCTACAGCCATTAAGAGAAATAAACTCTCTCTCTCTGTATAAATTTGGAAAGATGTCCACTATATATTTAGTTAAACAGGGTTACTATGTCTATTATAATATTTACAAGAAATATATATATCAGTGTATGCATGGAAAATTCTGGAATTATATTCTCAAATGGTTCTAGTGGTTATTGCTCGAGGGTGGGATTCTTAGGGACCCTGTGTCATGCACTTCTTTACTGTTTGGATTTATTTACAAACACGTATTACTTTTGTAATATAGGGTCAGTATGAGTAGGCATCAACTCGACATGAACAGGTTTGGTTTTTGGATTACTTTTGTAATTAAAAAAAGGACATGGAGAAAGTTAAAATGAACAACAAATGCCTTAAGTTTGAGATTGTTATTATTTCATTGTTAAGGAAATGATAATGGAATAAACACAGTGCCTTGACCACCGGCTTGCTAATTGAACCCAGTGTAATGGAGGTTAGGTCGCTTTGGTGCTGGCAATCTTAACAATTGATTCAAATTAGCACTTGTTTGCTGGGCTGCTTTGCATTCAAAGCTAGTTGTGGTGTGGCCACCACAAACAAGATTCTTGGCCACACATAGAATGTGTCTACAAAATGACAAAACAACTGGATTTGTTTGATTAAATGAACAAAACCACATATCAGAGGAAGGAAAAATCAAAACGGCTGCACCCAAAGAAACCTCCTCACGTGGGTGGCTCCTGAAATGCGCCCATCCACTGAATCAACACTTTAGCAGCCTCACGCAGACTGAGAGAGATTCAGTTTGAAATGAAACACTCATGAATAAACCAAGAGACCATGAAAAACACTGAGATGCCCATCATTGGCCAACATTTTCTGAGTGCTCGCTGTGGGTCTTCCATCTTCCCAAAACTGTCGATTCTCTGTGGGTCAGATACTACCTTTATCACCACACATGTCATTGCATTGAGTGTTCGTAATTCGACCCAAACCACTGAATGGAATCCGCTGAAAAGAGAAAAAAACAACAACAGCACTGCTTTGGGCAAAGTTGATAAAACTACAACTTGCCATATACAGTAAAGGGCAAATGTTGCTGTCGTTTGTTGCTGTTGAGTCAGTTCTGACTCATGGCGACGACTCATGTATAACAGAACGAAACGTTGCCTGGTCCTGTGCCATCTTCATAATTGTTAGTATGTTTGAGTCCGTTATTGCAGCCACTGTGTATTTTGAGTGTCTTCCAATCTAGGGGGCTCATCTTCCAACATGATATCGGACAATATTCTGCTGTGATCCATAGGGTTTTCATTTGCTGATTTTCAGAGGCAGATCACCAGGCCTTTCTTCCTAGTCTCAGTCTGGAAGCTCAGCTGAAACCTGTCCACCATAGGTGACCCTGCTGGTATTTGAAATACCGGTGGCATAGCTTCCAGCATCATAGCAACATGCAAGCCACCACAGTACCACAAACTCACAGATGGGTAGTAGAAAGGGCTAATAACCAAACCAAAACAAACCAAACCCGCTGCCGTCAAATCAATTCCGACTCATAGTGACCCTATAGGACAGAGTAGAACTGCCCAATAGGGTTTCCAAGGAGCAGCTGGTGGATTCGAACTGCTGACCTTTTGGTTAGCTGCCGAATGCTTAACCATTGCACCACCAAGGCCCCAAGAAAGGCCTAATAGACAAGTGTAAGTAGTAATTCATGGAATGCAATAAGATGCACGTCATTGATCTCAACCCTGGCTCCACCTTATACTCAACTGAAACAGAATTTCTGGAGGTGCCATTAGGCATGGATCGTTTTTAAAGCTCCCCAGGTGACTCCAAACCCCAATGTGAGTGGCAGGATTGCTCACAACCCTGGCTGCTCCTTAGAAACACCTGGAGATTGTTTTTTATTAACTGAGTCCAAGGTAACCCTAACGCCAGACCAATCAATTCTTGGTGGAATGAGACCCAGCCATGGACATTCTTTTAAAAGTTCCACAAGTGTTTCCAAGGTATAGATGGGGTGGAGAACCACTGTTTCTAAAATTACATTATGAAGGAAGTAGTAGGTGGCTACTCAAGACCCCAAAACAAACCCGTTGCTGTCGAGTCGATTCCAACTCATAGCGACCCTGTAGGACAGAGCAGAACTGCCCCATGGGATTTCCAACGCTGTCAATCTTTACGGAAGCAGACCACCACATCTTTCTCCCACAGAGTGGCTGGTAGGTTCCAACCGCCGACCTTTTGGTTAGCAGCCGAGCACTTTAATTAACCACTGCACCACCAGGTCTCAAGAAGCAGTTTGTAAATAGATCCAATAGGACCTGACCTCGGCTGTGCTGCTTTGCTAGGAAATCATCACAGGATGATACTCTCCCATTTTATGACTTCAGATGTTTCACACAAGCAAAGAATATTTCATAACTCTCACTTTATTAAGTGCTTACTCTGGTTAAGCACTAAGGAGCCCTGGTGGTGCAACAGTTAAGTGCTCGGCTGCGAACCGAAAGGTTGGCAGTTAGAACCCACCCAGAGGCTCCACAGGACAAAGACCTGGCTATCTGCTTCTGTAAAGATTACAGCCAAGAAAACTCTATGGGGGCAGTTCTACTCTGTCACATGGGGTCGCTATGAGTTGGAATTGACTCAATGGTACCCAACAACGACATGGTTAAACACTGCTCCAAGTGCTTTGTTTACATCATTTCATTTGATCCCCAGAACAATTCTATAAAGATATTATTATCCCCATTTTATAAATGAGGCAACTAAGGCTTGGAGACATTTGGCAATACTTCAACAGTTTCACAAAGAGTCAAGTTTCCACAGCCTATGTATTGATATATTGGGGCACCTGTGGTTCAGTGATAGAATTCTCACCTTCCATGCGGAAGACCCAGCCAATGCACTTCACGCATAGCCACCACCCATCTGACAGTGGAGACTTGTGTGTTGCTATGATGCTGAACAATTTTCAGTGGAGCTTCCAGACTTTGATGGACTAGGAAGAAAGGTTTGGTGATCTACTTACAAAAATCAGCCAATTAAAACCCTATGGATTACAACAGTCCAATTCAAAATCAATCATGGGGATGGCAGGGTCGGGTGGTGTTTCGTTTCACTGTGCATACGGTCACCATGAGTCAGGGGCTGAATCTAACAACAATAACATGTATTGATAGAGAGCCCTAGCTCAAAAGCAGTGTATCAATCAAACAGTGTTTGTTGAGCACCTACAATGAGATCAACACTCTTCTAGGCACTGGGAGGGGAGACGGAAAATAAGTGTAAAATGTAGGTCTGCTATAGGATAGAGCTTACAGTCTAGCTGAGAAGCCAGTATCAGATGGTCAAACTTGGAGGAATTTGCAAGAAGATTTCTGAATTGATAAGAGATTGAGCCCAACTGGATTCCCTCCAAGATTTTTCCCGACGACACAAAGTTTTCTGGTGAGAAAAAGAAGAATGCTTTGTATGGGAAACAGAATAATGACCTCCAAAAAAAAGGTCTATGCCCTAATACCCGGAAGCTGTGAACATGTCATGTTACATGGTGAGGGGGAATCAAGGTTGCTAGTCATCTGATCTTAAAATAAGGAGATTATCTCGGATCATCCAAGTGGACCCAATGTCATCCCAAGGGTCCTTAAATATGGAACGGAGAGGGAAAAGGGTCAGTGTCCAAGTGATGTGATGTGAGAAGCTGGAAAAGACAAGGAAATAGATTCTCCCCTAGAGCCTCCAAAAAGGAATGCAGCCCTGCCAACATCTTGACTTTTTAGCCCAGTGAGATTCATGCGGACTTCTGACTTCCAAATCGTGAGATAATAAACATATGTTGATTCCAGCCACGAAGTTTATGGTAATTTGTTATAGCAGCAATAGGAAACTAATACACTTTGTCTTCCCAATTTTTGAGGAAGGAAAAAAAAGGAGGAGTTTAGTTCCTGGAAGCATCACTGGCCTCTACCACTTAATGCTCGTTAGCAGCACCCCTGACCCCAACTGTGACAACCAAAAATCTCTCCAGACAGTGCCAACTGTCCCCTGGGGGGTAAAATCACCCTGGTGGAGACCCATGGGTCTATGTGATCCCAACTCATGTTTTTAAGAAGATGTGGCTATTACTGTGTCATAGAAAGATTTGGAAAGAGGTCCTGGAGGTCCATAGCACACTGTAGACAAGAATTTAAGATTTCTGAGCTTAAGATTGGTCACATGATTAATTCAAGCCAATTCCCATGAGGCTGCGCTTTCTGTGCTGAGTGGGGAGTAGGCCTTTCCACATGAACCACCATACAGATAGGTTTTTCCAAAAGTTTGGCTGTCATCTAACTGTATGGTGGCTCTGTTAGACCCACCCTCTGTCAGATGCTCTATCTATTCCACATCCTAAAGGACAGGGTAAAGGAGCCCTGGTGGCGCAAATGTTTAAGTGCTTGGCTGCCATGCACAGAGTATCAAGTCCTGGAGGGGCAAGGTTGCAGAGATTAAGGCAATGTGAGAAAATACTTCCTCAGAATTGGGAGCAGGAGATGTGTCAACAATTGCCTCCATCCTTCTAAGAGTCCCACTCTGAGCAGGGCAGATCCTGAGAACTAGAAAGGCCCATGGACACTGCTCATTTATAAATGGGTTTACCAGGGCAGATGAGTGCCTCTTCCACTCACACATTTCAGAACAGAAAAGAGGCCACGTTTGTAAATGGACTTTCTGTAATTTACGTATTTCTAAAGCCCAGGAGTTTCCCCTCTCTCCCTCATTCCGGCATAGAAGTTAAATTAGTCTGATATAATCAAACTGGGATGGCCCACTTGTTTTCATTAGCCGCGGTAAAAATCAAATCTCAGGCCTCCTTTTGTGTTTACAGGCTGCAGAATAATTTTAAAGTTGACTTAAGTAAAACTCTTTGAGAACCATTAATACACTCTTAAAAGTGGTAGCATAGAACATCCCATCTCCAAATTTATATATTCTTTGAAGTATTGACACTATGATTATAAGGAAATGATTTGTAACTTGTGATTTATAATAATTTAGAATGATTTAGCATGAAAGTAAAAACACTGGCTTATCTCATTTTATTTTTTGAATAACAATTTATATGTTTGGTTTTTGTTTTTTTTTTAAGTAACCTCCCCAATGCGCGATTTTCCCCATCAGATATTTTTGAACAATAATTTTCATCTAAATAACTATTGTGCTCCTTTACCTCATTCATCTCTTCACTCCTGTCTATAAGCCATCACATGATTTGGGACATCAGGGTCCCCCCACTCCTGTAACAATTCTGACCCAGGCTACATGGTACCCAAGACCCAGTTCTCCAGCATACTGTCTTGATTTTGTTTAAAAACTACCAATCCGTCTATGTGTATGCTGAACCCCAGGAGACGAATGTGCAGCTTACTTTGGTGTATTTTGCCAAATAAATACAAATGCCTGTTTTTACATGACTGTGTTACCTCTGTTAACACAGCTGTAACATTTTCACTTCCAACACTTACCAGTTAATTATAACTCAAATAACATATTATCCACCTGTATATAATTTCCTTTACTGAAAATTGCCCCACCAGGCACTTAGCAAATGCTTACAGACCTTTCAAATTATAAACTATATGAACTTTTTCTGTGAATGCTTATATTATTAAGATAGTTTCTACTACTCATCTGAAAGGGACCCTATCACTTAAAAATATACATATATATATATCACTGTCTTTTTTCTTTGATTTTAGGATCAACTTCCCCCCCGCCCCCGCCCCGAGAACAAACATTAAATGAGCCCAGGGCTTAGAGGAGATCCAGCTGTATCCCTGACTCATCACTCTTGCTGAATAAGAAATGTTATTCCCCAAACTTTTCGTCTTTGCCCTGTGTTTGTTGCATTCACAGATTATTTAAAAGAAATAAAATTAACTCTTGGCTACCCAGAGACTTTTGGGAAGGAGTCCCTTACAGAGTTACTGTTAAGCTTTTGTTTGGGTGAACAGCTACTTACACAGCTCTCAATGGAGACAGCAAGCAGAATGTTGAGAAAGGAGACTGTTAAAAATCTTTTTTTTTTCCCACTCAATGATGTGCCCACAAACATCTTTCTATGGCAACAAATACAGATTGACATTCTCATTTTAAATGTTATATGTGACATATTTGATTTTAACCAGCCCCCTATTGCTAGACATTTTCTTTTAAAGGTTAATTCATAAACAGCTCTTTCTGCTTTATATTATCCTCTGAAAATAGCATGCATGGACTATAATTCCGTCTTTCCCTGAGGACTCAGTATGTGCGTATCAGTTACTGCACACTCATTGTGCAAGAGGCTGAAAGTCCCGGGTTCCCCTCCTTGGCCCACCCAAATGAACCATCGAATACACCTAGGGCTGAAAAGATTTTAAAAGCCTAAAACTCTAATAATTGTCGTAGTAATAATAATACGAATAATAAAGCTTTATTATATTAAGCAAAGAAACTCAGTCCTGAAGAAGAAAAACTCAAATTGATCTATCATTGTAAATTTGATGGTAGTTTATTATCGTCTGAACTAGGAGGTCAGAGTCACATGTAATAAGGATCTTATGATAATAGATTCTACAACTTTTGCAGCATCTTCCCTTTTAGATCCTCATCAGAGGCTATTTGCATGAAAAGTCCACGTGAGCAGTTCACAGCAGAGCAAAATTACCCACTTTAACCCGTTGCTGTTGAGTCAACTGCGACTCACAGTGACCCTACAGGGAAGAGTAGAACTGCCCCATAGGGTTTCCAAGGGGCAGCTGAAGGATTCCAACTGCCAACTTTTTGGTTAGCAGGCACTAACCATTGCACCACCAGGGCCTGTTCAAAAGGCTCATCTAAATCACTGCATGATTTCTTTCTCTATGGAGAATCTACATAGGTTATGGGTTTTTTTTATATTTTCAAAATGTCATGGATAACTTTTCTACATTTTCATTAACTAGTCAACGCATATATCTAGCACTTACTTGGCATAAGAGACTTTTCTAGGTATCATGGAACTCCCAAGGAAATATAAGACACAATATCCGACTTCCAAGGGTTGCAATGTGGTTGAAGTCAGGTGGCATGCCTAAAATCCGAGGGGGCAACTCCACCTCAGCAAAAAGCCATTCTACGAAATGAGATTTTCTTAAACTCAAATGTCTACAGAAGAAATATCTAAAAGCTGACTTTGGTTCCAGTTACATAAGACTTCTCTCTCTTGAAATTATTGCAGAATATTTTATTGTCTTCGACAGTCTTGGAACTCCTTTAAAAGAAGATGGAATGGTTGAGTTCCTATCAATGATAAGAAAGGCCGCTGGGGCTCATAATATCTAGCTTTTCCAAAGTTCACATAAAAACAAACACAAAACCTGTTGTTGTCGAGTCGATTCTGACTCATAGTGACCCTATAGGACAGAGTAGAACATCCCCCATGGGGTTTCCAAGGCTTTCATCTTTACGGAAGCAGACTGCCACATGGTTCTCCTGCGGAGCGGCTGCTGAGTTCGAACTGCCGACTTTTTGGTTAGCAGCCGAGCACCTACCCACTGTGCAACCAGGGCTCCTAAAGATCATGTACATATCCCAAATGCTGTTGAGAACAAGGAAGTGAGAAGGGGCGGAAGCAAAAACCCTCCCAACGGTCAAAAGTCAATGCTACCCAACTGCAATTCTGGTGCTTTTCTCACAGGTGAGCCCCTCAACCCCAGACACCTCCACAAAGATCTTTCCTTTAATTGCAGGCTGAGTATCCATCTAACCAGCCTGGGCGTATGGTTTTTCAGACCACTGTAAATTAGAAGCAGCAAATTAGAAGGGAAGAAATTGCTAGCATACGCACCCTGCTAGTATGATGACACCGTGGCTGCCACAACGGGCTCAAACATAGCAATGATCGTGAGGATGGTGCAGGACTGGGCAGTGTTTCGTTCTGCTGTACATGGGCTTGCAGTGACTCAGAACCAACTCAACGGCACCGAACAACAACAGTATAATGAGGCATAGCAAAGCGTGATGAGCTACAAGTCAAGACAAAGGATAAAAACTACCCAAAAAAATGGGCAGAAGAACGTTCCTATAATTTGTAGGAACATTTATTCACTCATATTGGAGAAGAGCTTTTAGAAGCAATAATAAATCCAAGTATACATCGATCCCCTATTGTAAGAAGAACAGTTGCGAGTTCATATGCACTGGACATCTAAGTTTGGAACGAACGCATATGTGAAGAAAGATAGCATTTGAGGCCATATTATCACAGTTGTCCCAAAGCTACTACCATAGAGAAAAATAATTTATGCTTATGATTCCTTTTTTAAAATCATAAAGGGAAGATAATATTTGACCTCAAAGAGAAAAAACAAAACCCCAAATAATCTGGAAATGTTACAGTCTCTATATTTTAAGTCGTCAATCCAGTAAACTCTGTTTTCTTTTACAATGCCAACTTTTTCAAAAACAAACTAGTTGCTATAGGAAAAATGTCTCAATGGAAATTTTGTTTTCTTTTCCAAAACAGTCAAAAAATTTTAAATGTATAAACGGGACCGACATCGATGGAAGAGATTTCAAGCAGAGGGATCCAGATTTTAAGACCCTCTGCTCAGGAAACGCAGTCAGGGAAAATAAGCCAAAAGAACCACCTGATTTCTGCAGTATTGGTCATCTAATCCAGGACAGCTGTGCATGGTGACTTCGCAGTGGACCAGAGGAATCCATGCCACAACAAGGAAGCATTTAGTTGATCGCTGTGGCCAAATATATCACTCTCTCAGTCTTGAAAGATGAGACAAAGCCAATGAGAGAAATTTTGTAAAACCACAACACCAGTACTATCTCATCTGTGACTTCTCTAGTATACACCTCCCATGATTTTGTAGGAAAAATATTTTCTGACTACTTTCAGGATCTCCAATAACATGGAAAAACAGAAAAGATCGAAAGAGAACAGAACGTGATCCACACTTTCCTCCCTCTCTTTGCTGTATCCCAACCACTCTACAAAATAAGCAAATCCCCTAAAGTCCATTGAGCAATTTCCTTTAAAAGGAATCCTTTTTGCCTCTGATAGTCAATTCACCAATAAATATATTCACAAATAAATATAAACCCTGGACATAACTGGTCTTTAGAACCATGTTCTATGTTCACCTCAACTCATCCATTTTGCCTGTTAAAACCTTTCACGTCCTTCTTTGCGATCTCTCTCCCTTGACTTGAAAGGTCTACCTATCTTCATGAGGATTATTCATTCTCTATTGGCTTCATCCCCAAAGATTATTGTAGAATTTTATTGATTAGCATTTCTAAAAACATTTACTGTGAGTCAGGTGGTGGGGTTGGGAAAGTGATGAATAACTTTCCACTTCCCCAGGGATGCCTCTCTTTTAGTTTTCAAGCTAATCCTCTTTAAAAAAAAAAAACAACAAACAAACCCATTGCTGTTGAGTTGATTCCAACTCATAATAGTAACCTTAACAGGAAAGCAGAACTTCCCCCTAGGGTTTCCAAGGCTGTAATCTTTATGGAAGCAGACTGTCTCACCTTTCTCCCGAGGAGCAGCTGGTGGGTTCGAACTGCTGACCTTTCAGTTAGCAGCCGAGTGCTTTAACCACGGCGCCACCAGGGCTCCTTGCTAATCTTTAGCTTAGAAATGTTCTATAATTATCCCCATTTTATAGATGAGGCAACTGAGGCTAAGACAGGCTACATAACTTGTCCATGGCCAGTTAACCAGTGGTGAAGCTGGATTCACAATCCATGTAAATCAAAACCCTAGCTCTTTATCATAACCACATTGCCTTTTATGCATATTTTTTCCTTGAATTTAATTCAGCCAAGGTGGAGCATCTATATAAAAATATATGGACATGCACAAACTTCATAAATATTATTTAAGTATTCAAAGAGATTCGGCTACAACACCAATTGTGTCTGGGTATTCCTTCCATCATTTCCTTTACTGATCGAATATTGTCAGGCAACTCGTCAGCTACCTCTTGTCACTAGCTACAAATTTGATCTTTTTAAATGATTAGATTCCAGAAAAAAAGAATAAATCCGTGCGCTTTACTAAGGTTGAAGGGTTTAAAAAAGGCATGAATTAAAGAGCTAGATCAGAGGTCCTTTTAGAGACATAAGGACTTTAATTGTTATTATTTAGGTGACGGAGAAGCTTCTGAGAACATGGCGACAGTGCAACTAAAGAGACAGTTAAAGGGCTCTGAAAAAGAAAGAGAGGGTCACTCTGGTTAGAACGAAATAATCAGATATTAGACCAGGGGTTGCAAACGCTTTCTGTAAAGGGCCAGCTAGTGACTATTTTGGAGTCCTTGGTTAAAGCGATCACCTTCTAACTGAAAGGATGGCAGTTTGAGTCCACTCAGAGGCACCTCAGAAGAAAGGCTTGGTGGTCTACTTCCAAAAAAGCAGCCTTTGAAAACCCCATGGAGCACAGTTCTACTCTGACACATGTGAGGGCACCATCAGTCGGAACCGACATGACAACTGGTCATGGTATGAGTGAAAGTGAAAACAGGCATGGGCAAAGAAGAGGCAGTGGGCTGAGACAGGCTCAATTGCTTCGTGGGATGGGCAGCCAAAGCACTATCCCTGTGATCCATTTTTGTAAGGATTAAAATACATTTTTAAGTGTGTTGTCTGGTGTGTGAAATGTCCCATGCCTTGGCCTTCAGATTGTCAGTAATAGCTTCGCTACCGCGATAACCTTGAGTTCATGGTTGCATGGATGGCAGATGGCTTGCAGGATGGAGTCAAGGAGAAGGGACTTTGTCCCTTCCTTGGGTGGACACCAGAGTGGTGACCAAGGAATAGCCACAGGGAAGAGAACATACTTTCCTTCAACGGAAGCAGGAAATAGAGCAGTGGTGATTCCAAAATTGGAGTTTCTGGGTGATGCAAAAGGTAGACGCACTCGGCTGCTAACCTAAAGGTTAGAGGTTCAAGTCCAACCAGAAGCACCTTGGAAGAAAGGCCTGGTGATCTACTTCTGAGAAATCAGTCATTGAAAACCCTATGGAGCACAGTTCTACTTTGACACACATGGGGTCTCCATGAGTTGGAATCTACTCAACAGCAACTGTTTTTTTGGATTTCAAAACTATAATCCCTCAGAGAAATATTCAGAAGGGCTTTCGATTTTTTCTTTTTTTTACCATAACAAGGGATTTAATCAATTTATCCTTATCTTAAAGGACTGGGAAACCCTAGCCGACATCTTGGTTATGGTAGAGAAATCTAACCACCAGGCTAGAACAATTTTATGTTTGATAGAACCGAGGAGTAGATAATGACATACACCCACTCCTGAGAGTCGATTCCAACTCATAGCTAGTGACTCTACAGGACAGAGTAGAACTGCCCCACAGGGTTTCCAAGGAACGGCTGGTGGATTCTAACTGCCAACCTTTTGGTTAGCAGCTGTAGGTCTTAACCATTGCACCACCAGGGCTCCAACAATGACACAGCTGCTTCTTAAAAGTGAATCTGAATCTAGAAGCATGTGCAGGCAACTACAGGCGTATCTTGGAGATACTGTGGGTTCGGTTTCAGACAACCACAATAAAGTGAATATTGCAATAAAATGAGTCACACGAATTTTTTTGTTTCCCAGTGCATATAAAAGTTATGTTTACACTATACTGTAGTTTGTTAAGTGTGCAATGGTATTATGTCTAAAAAAACAATGCCCATACTTTAATTAAAAAATACTTTACTGCTAAAAAATGCTAACCATCATCTGAGCCTTCAATGAGTTGTAATCATTTTGCTGGTGGAGGGGCTTGCCTCGATGTTGATGGCTGCTGACTGATCAGGGTGGTGGTTGCTGAAGGCTGAGCTGGCTGTGGCAATTTCTTAAAATAAGACAACAATGAAGTTTTCTGCATCAGCTGACTCTTCCTTTCACGAAAGATTTCTCTGTGGCATGTGATGCTGTTTGATAGCATTTTACCTGCAGCAGAACTTTCAAAACTGGAGTCAATCCTCTCAAACCCTGCTGCTGCTTTATCAACTAAGTTCATGTGACATTCTAAATCCTTTGTTATTTCAACAGTTTTCACAGCGTCTTCACCAGGAGTAGATTCCACCTCAAGAAACCACTTCCTTTGCTCATCCCTAAGAAGCAACTCCTTATCTGTTAAAGTTTTATCATGAGATGGCAGCAAATCAGTCACATCTTCAGGCTCCACGTCTATGTCTAGTTCTCTCGTTGTTTCCACCACATCTGCAGTGACTTCCTCCACTGAAGTCTTGAACCCTTCAAAGTCATCCATGAGGGTTGGGATCAACTTCTTCCAAACTCCTGTTAATGTTGATATTTTGACCTCCTCCCATGAATCACGATGTTCTTAATGGCGTCTAGAACGGTGAATCCTTTCCAGAAGGTTTTCAACTTACTTTGCCAGATCCATCAGAGGAATCACTATCTGTGGCAGTTATAGCCTTACAAAATGTATTTCTTAAACAGTAAGACTTGAAAGTCGAAATTACTCTTTGATCCATGGGCTACAGAATGAATGTTGTGTTAATAGGAATGAAAACAACATTAATCTCCTGTACATCTCCATCAGAGATCTTGGGTGACCAGGAGCATTGTCAATGAGCAGTAATATTTTGAAAGAAATCTTTTTTATGAGCAGTAGGTCTCAACAGTGGGCCTAAAATATTCAGTAAATCATGTTGTAAACAGATGTGCTGTCATCCAGGCTTTGCTGTTCCATTTACAGAGCACAGGCAGAGTAGATTTAGCATAATTCCTAAGGACCCAAGGATTTTTGAAATGGTAAATGAGCACTGGCTTCAGCTTAAAGTCACCAGTTGCATTAACCCCTAACAAGAGAGTCAGCCTGTCCTTTGAAGCTTTGAAGCCAGGCACTGACTTCTCCCCTCTAGCTATGAAAGTCCTAGATGGCATCTTTTTCCAATGGAAGGCTGTTGAGTCTACATTGAAAATCTGTTGTTTAGTGTAGCCACCTTCATCAATTATCTCAGCTAGATCTTCTGGATGACTTTCTGCAGCTTCTACATCAGCACTTGCTGCTTCACCGTGCACTTTTATGCTACGGTGACGGCTTCTTTCTTTAAACCTTATGAACCAACCTCTGCTGGCTTCACACGTTTCTTCTGCAGCTTCCTCACCTCTCTCAGCCTTCAGAGAATTGAAGAGGGTTAGGGCCTTGCTCTGGATTAGGCTTTGGCTTAAGGGAATGTTGTGGCTGGTGTGATCTTCTATCCAGACCACTAAACTGTCTCCATACCAGCAATAAGGCTGTTTCGCTTTCTTATCATTCATGTGTTCACTGGAGTAGCATTTTTAATTTCCTTCGAGAATGTTTCCTTTGCTTTCATAACTTGGTTAACTGGTGCAAGAGGCCTAGCTTTCAGCCTGCCTCGGCCTTCAACATGCCTTCCTCACTAAGCTTAATCATTTCCAGCTTTTGATTTAAAGTGAGAGACACGCGACTTGTCCTTTCACTTGAACACTTAGAGGCCATTGTAGGGTTAGTAGCTGACCTAATTTCAATATTGTCATGTCTCAGGAATAGGGAGGCCCAAGGAGAGGGAGAGAGACGGGAGTATGGCCAGTCAGTGGAGCAGTCAGAACCCAGACAACATTTATCAGAACTTAAGTTTGCCGTCTTATATGGGTGCGGTTCATGGCGCCCCAAAACAATTACAATAGTAACCTCAAAGATCACTGATCACAGATCACCATAACAGATATAATAATAATGAAAGAGTTTGAAATATTGTGAGAATTACCAAAATGTGACACAGAGACGCGAAGTGAGTGCATGCTGTTGGAAAAATGGAGCTGATAGACTTGCTCGACACAGGGTAGCCACAAACCTTCGATTCGCAAAAAATGCAGTATCTGTGAAGCACAGCAGTCTGTGCAATAAAACGAGGCATATCTGCAATTTGCTGACTTACAAAACATCCTGCTGACACACTTTTTGCCTGTTAAACCTATTATGGCCCATAATGAAAGACTCTATACACTAATCACAACACCCAGTCGTATGTTTGATCACGGTTGCTAAACTATCATGATACAGAGATTTTTAGTTATACTCAACACATTTTTCCTTCAGAAACCTGATTGGTTGTTCTAGAGGCCGTGAATGATATAAATTGAGCTCCTAGTTGGGAGAAATCTAACGGATCAAGCATCCCTGAGTTTCAGAAATAGTCTGAAGACATTCAAAGGTATGTGGATTTTATTCATAATTAGGTATCCTTTTTATTTTGCTCACTTCTCTGTATTTCATGTTTAACTGATGCAAATGTATTCCACATTTTTAATACTTTATGCCATCAATATTTAGTTACTTGTTCAGCTGCACTGTAATTAAATTAGACTCTGATTACTTAAATGACTTATTTTACTTTAAAATGCAGCAAAGTGTCTATAGTTCTTTAAATTTTCATTCTGGAAGCTCAAAGCACTTTTTGAGGCCAAATCACATGCAAAATATTTACTTATTTAATTATTGATCAATTAAGGTAAAATGCTACTTTCATAGGCTGTGATTCATTACTTTGAGAAACATTTTGTTTAATTACATCAAATAGAACCATCAACTCCACGTTTATGCTGTATTTTTTCTCACTAATTCAACCTTCAAAAAGAACAAATGTACTCCAGACTTCCTGGAGCCATGAAGGTTGGATGAACCCCCGAAACCATTGCCCTGAGATAATCTTTAAACCTTAAACCGAAAATATTCCCTGAAGTCTTCTTAAAACCAAACAATAGTCTAGCTTAACTAGTAAAAAATGTCTGCCTTGAGCATTATGCTCTTTTAAGAACTGTCTATACGGGATCAAAGTGACAACAGCAACTGGAAAGATTAGATGAGAACTTTAGGGGGCAGTGAGTTTATGTTAATGGGGGAGGAACAACTCAGAAAAGGAGTGTGAGAATGGTTGCACAACTCAAAGAATGTCCTCAATGTTACTAAATAATACGTGTAGAAACTGTTGAATGGGTGTCTGTTTTGCTGTGTATATTCTCAAAAACAACAAAGTGAATAAAATTATTTAAAAAAAAAAAAAAAAACAGATGTAGCAGTAGAAAACTTCAGTGCTACTTCTTTCATAGCCAGCATTATTGCACATTACATTCAGCACATATAAAAAATTTCAGGTCTTCCTAGTGACAGTTTTCAAAGGGAGTCAATAATTTGGCCCACAAAGCAAAGTGCACACTTTAGGATAGCCTGTTTTGCTTCATGTCCCAAGGGGGGCTATCTGTGAACAGTGCAGAATCAAGCAAAAGGAAGATGCCATTGATTAGAGATGGAAACATTTTAAATTTATGGAAGAATCCCAGAATGTTAGTCTGTCTTCTCCCTTCTGTTTAACCCCATCTTTTAACCCTGGAGCTCAGAGCTCTACTTGAAGGGCTTGCCTGAAAACCTACAGGGTCAAACCACCTGGAATGAAACCCCACTTAATCCATTTTGGCAAATTACTTAATGTCTCTTCTCAAAAGATTAGTCTTTGTTTTTTTTTTTTTTAACCAATAATAATGCAAGTGAACACTACAAAAAACATTTCTGTGCCTCCTTGTTCTAAAAGTATAAAATAAAAAACCAGCTGTTGTTGAGTCGATTCCGACTCATGGCAACTCCATTTGTGTGTCAGAGTAGAACTGTCCTCCATAGGGTTTTCAAGGTTGATTTCTTGGAAGCAGATCACCAGGCCTTTCCTCCAAGGCACCTCTGGGTAGACTCAACCCTTCAACCTTTTGGTCTGGGCACTAATGTGTGTAATGATGTGGAAAATCTCATCAACTTTTAGAGCCAGCCCTGTTCCTTGAATCAGTAATTGTAAATTACACTTCGCTTCTATGACTCTGCAGGCTGTATGTGGGTACAGGGAAATGGCAGACCAAATTATGTAATGATAGATTATTCATTTCCCTCCAAAGTGTTCAGCTCTCAACCCAAATTAAAAGCATCTTTATCATTATGGTGACTCCAGAAGCAATGGAATGAGCTGAGAACTGGGAATGAAATATGAACAAAGTAACCTCACAAAGAATGGTCCCATCCTTTTTATGAACAACAGACTGATGTGGATTACATGTGTTTTGTGGAGCATTAATTATGTCCATGTTTGAGAAGCAATAAGAAGAGCGGGTGTTGTCTTATGTTTCAGGGCCATCAAACAATGGGGACCTGGATTTTGTTTGCCTGCCTCCTGGGAGCAGCCTTCGCTATGCCAGTGAGTATCATGCCCCTGCATAAGTCAACGTCCGATTTCCCAACCCTGGACAGCAAACTCTGTCCCACGGTTGCTGAACTTTAGGGTTTAAAAGAGCACAAGAACAGAAGTCCTCATATGTCTCTGTGTTTAAGAAACACCCAAGAAGCTGGTTTAAAACCATAGATTCTTGGATGCCTCCCCCAAAGATTCGGACTCCATACAGCTGGGGTGGGGCCCAGGACTCTGGATTTTAACAAGCACCCCAGGAGATCCTGTGGCAGGTGGTCTGTGGACCATGCTTCGAGAAACAAATGAGCCCACCTCAGGATGGAGGAAACTTTCAGAAGGGGCACTTGAAAGGGCGCCCAAGACTTAGGCTAATACTACAAGAAAAATACCAGTTTTCTCTAAAACCCAACTGTTCCCCTGCCCTCCAAATCCCACTACTGGTATCGTCCGGGGGTAAGATTTCTGTGATAGGAATACTCCTCTCTGAACCATCTCTCAGTTCCCAGGAGTCCCATCCCTGTGGGTGCATCTGTTAAGCACGTGGCTTCTGTGTGGCTGCACGGAATCCTACTATCCAATTACATGTTAATAGATTTTAAATTCAAATGTGCTGAAGCCCAGGAAGTCTGACCCACTCTCCTAGACAGGTAGACAAGCTTAGCTCACACACAGGCAATGCAGGTCCAGCTGCTTTTTGGTGGCATACGGAGCAGTTGATAGAACCAGAGGCCAGCAAAGCTTGCCCATCTGCCTCCTCTCCTCCTCTCTCACCCACAAGACCAAGATCCTCTGCTCTGCCTTCCTGAAGTCCTGCATTGTGACAACACCCAGTCCCCCGAGGGGCCCGCGCCTTACACATTCAGACCTTTCCCACACCTCAATTCAACACCCTACTCTCTCGGGGCTTCTATCAAGAAGGTATAGGAAAGGCAGTTACCCGATGAATCCACTCAGATGAAAGTGAACTAGCCCTGTTGTGAAACAGGAGCATTTTTAAAGAATAGAGCTGACTCTGAATAAGCTTGGTGTCTGAGGAAGGTTTTCTTCGCCCCTTGTCCACTCCGCAGGACTCTCTCTCCCTCTACCCTACTCCAGAACCAACCAGAATGTCACTTGGTACCCACTTTTGAAAGGAAAGACAGTCGTGGTTTAGATCATTATTCAAGTTGCTTTTTGTTTTGAACTTTGAAAGTCTTCTGCCATAAAAAATGTTGACAGAATAACAAAATGAATTGGCCTGAACTTCCTAAATCTTACTCTTCATTTTTCACGGGACTGGCAAGGTTTCTACTTTACTACACCCCATCTTGCGCTCGTGTGCATTGAAAGCTGGCACCTAGTGGTGGTGTTTCTTTTTCGTTGTTGATGTATTATTTCTTTTGCATGCCAATTATGAGGAGTCCCTTTGATACTTAAGCACTTAACCACCTCCTCTTCTACAAGGGAAGGTTAGTAAGACAATTCTCCTCTTGTTGGTATGTTGTAGCTTTGTGAGAGAAACATACCTCTCTTCTCAACATGGAGTGAGTTACGTCAAGTAAAATGGTAGGTAGGATAGGATAGCATTCATTGACAACATGGAGGGTCCGAAGAGCACTGAAGGATACGTGTGTGCTGGTCTCTGCTTCCAGAAGTTACTCCCACTATAAAACTATAACTCCCAGAAAAGTCAGTTAGCTGTTTTGGATCTCTTTAGAATAAAAAGGCGCCTCTCCTACAGAGTGTACAAGTACAAACTAAACGTAGACCTCAAATACATTCTGCACTAATAAAGATTTTATTTGGAATAGCTTCAGTCTCCCTTAATGTAAACAATTGCATATTGACTTAATCTCTCCCTCTCTCTCTCCCTCTCTCTCCTTCTCGTCTCTTTCCCCCCTCCCTAAAAAGCTACCGCCTCATCCTGGGCACCCTGCTTATATCAACTTCAGCTATGAGGTAATTTTTCTCTTTACTAATTTTGACCATTGTTTTGAGTTAACAATGCCCTGCGCTCTGTAAAGAATAGTGTGTTGATTCTTCATTCAAAATGTTTCTCAAAGGGTCCCACTTTTCAGTTCCTGCCACCAGCCTCTCAGGTTAAGCCCTGATAGGTCGCCTAAACCCTGCATTGTCCCAGCACCTTCCTACCTGGCCTCTCTGACTCAGTCTCTCCTCCTACTTATGGCTATAAAATTCTCCATCATGAAATACCACTCAGGGAGGCTCCATGTTAGGGCACAAATGAACTGGGGCTGAAAAGCCTTGTTCTATCCCAGCCTGGAAAATGTGGGAATCGGGTAGGATGTTAGTTAAGATCCTTTCCAGCTTGAAAACCCCTGATTAGAAGATGTTCGCACTCTATGTATCTCCCTCATTTGGCTTCACTGAAAGATTAGCAACCAAGTGTTATCTGAGACTCTGCAGTGCGTTGGAAAGAGAGTTCTGGAATCCGGTTTGAAGCTCTCCTCAACCTCGCACTAGCCACGCCTGACCTTGGGCAAACCAATGTTCTGTCTCTGGAACACTGGTCTCCTCATCTGGAAGAAGGAAATAATAATAATAACCACACCTGAAAATGTTGTCTGGGGAGTTAATGAATATGAAAAGTGCTTTGTCAAGTACAGCTTGAGTGTGGTTAATAATTGTTCTGTTGTACTGATAAAAATGTCATATTACTGTGTGAAGGAACCCCCGCTCAGAAAGGAATGAAACTCTTACCTCTCTCACTGGTTCAGGTAATGGTCTGTGAGTCTGTAACTCATAGAAATGGAAGAAAATGGTAACAAGGTTTGGGGCAAGACTTTCTGTTAACAGTTTAAAAGGCTGATGTATTTGACCAGTAAACCTGTGTTTCTAGGATGAGTGAGGGACCGTGTTTCTACCTCCTCTTCATTTTTTTTTCTTTGTGACAGCAAATCAAAAAGGACAAAATAAATATTGTGTCACATGATTATTATTATTTGCCCCGGCAATAAAGAGCAGGGGCTGTGGAATTAAACAGACTTACTACTCCTGTAACCTCAGTCAAGTTAATGAGTCTCTCTCTGTAACTCCCCATGACCTTGCCTGTCAAAGTGAGAGTGATACTGATACTACTTGCCTCAGAGCATGTGACAAAACATGGAACATGCATGTGATGGATGCAGTGCAGAGCCTGACACACAGGAAGCCCTCGACAAACGCTTATTTTCTTCTCTTGTCTGTAAAGTCACCATTTCAGGCTACCAATATTGACTGCGGGAGTGAGCTTCTATTTCCTGAACTTAAACTAAATCATATGTATTCTAATGTCTCTTTCTCCTAAGGTGCTCACCCCTCTGAAGTGGTACCAGAACATGATAAGGCAGCCGGTAGGTAGATATCCTGTTCTTTATTCCTTAAAATGGTAAGCTTGCATCTAAATCCCCTTATTAAGTGAAACAGCAGGTCTCCTCCACATATGGATACTAATGGGAAATTTAGTTGTACTAAGTCGTATCTGTGTCCAACCAACCAGTTGCCATGGAGTCGATTCTGACTCACGGCAACCCCATGAGTGTAAGACTAGAGATGTGCACTCCACAGGACTTTCGATGGTCTGTGCACACAGTTAGAAATCCTTGCAAAGGAATAAAAAAAAAAAAGAATGAAATATTCATATGGCCATAATGAGAAAGAAAACATTGTTACTTCTCCCGTTGGAGGTCAACGGAGCCAATGGTAAATGTGACTCTCTGTTTCTTACCAGTACCCTTCCTATGGTTACGAGCCCATGGGTGGATGGCTGCACCACCAAATCATCCCTGTGCTGTCCCAGCAGCATCCCCAGAGCCACACCCTGCAGCCTCATCACCACATCCCCATGGTGCCCGCTCAGCAGCCCATGGTCCCCCAGCAGCCAATGATGCCAGTTCCCGGCCAACACTCCATGACTCCAACCCAACGCCACCAGCCACACCTCCCTCCGTCCATCCAGCAACCCTACCAACCCCAGCCAGTCCAGCCGCAGCCTCACCAGCCCATGCAGCCCCAGCCACCCATGCACCCCATCCATCCCCTGCCGCCACAGCCACCTCTGCCTCCGATGTTCCCCATGCAGCCTCTGCCCCCCATGCTTCCTGACCTGCCTCTGGAAGCTTGGCCAGCAACAGACAAGGCCAAACGGGAAGAAGTGGTGAGTGTACCTCGAAGCCAGCACAGTACAAGTCCTGGGGGGGGGGGGGAGCAAAATTGCCCCCCAGAGTTCTGAGTTCTCCAACTATCCAGGCCCCAGAGCTGCGGTAGCTCCAGGTCTATGATTCTATTAGTCCAAGGCATGTAGTATAACTTTACATTGTAAGCAAGTTTATTCATTTGCATGGTTTAGTAATTAAGACCAAAGCTTTTATGGTGAGTTCGAATTCTACAATTATTTTGAATTCCAAGCAGAATAAATATTGCCCATTAATTTTAAGGGCAACAGTATAAGGGAATATCTGTTCTCCTTATCTTTCAAGGGTTTGACTAGTAAGATTAGTCTAGAATTGCACTGAAGATACAAAAAGGGCAATGTTCGAGAGTGAGGAGATACAAATATTTGAACACGCTATAAAAGGGAGGTGGGAAATCTCTTTAAAGACCTTAAGGACAATTACCTGGGGACTATCTAGGGGAGATACGTTCTAATTTAACTTGGAGGCAGTTAAACTAGACAGACTGTAAGATTCCCATTCAGGGCTAGGATTCTATAGATTATGTTTTCAGCAAAAAAATTTCATGATTTAGCTCAAAATCTCCTTCCAGAAAGGGAAGCTTTTCCAAATGAATAGGAAGGAGTCAACAAGGTGACCTCATCATATGCATAAACCCTCACTTCTGTGTCTAGGAGACTATGTGATTCCACAAGTTCTGAATGCTACTGGTGATTTGCTCCTGAGAAGCAGGGAAGGGTGACATAGAAATGACCTGGATGGGGGGGCCTGGACATCTGGCTTCTAGTTATAGCTTTTTCCCAAAGAGTTACTTCAAGTTTATGGGTGTTTGTTTTCCCTTCTCTAAAATGGGGGTGGGGGACGATTGGAATAGATCATTTTCAAGGCTCTGTCCAAGTACAAATATCATAGCTTTCTAACAAAAAAAATTACACTATAGTATATACCATATGTAGCTTCACAATTCTGAGTATATTTACAGGGAATATGGGACAGAATTTTTGAAAATTGATTGTATCCCAAATAACCTGGTGCCTATAGTCGATTATTCTAGTCTAAGGTACCCTTTGTCCCTTTGTATAGAAAACACATGGATTTGTTTATTAATAATTAAGGCCGTGGACTTTATAGTGTGCTCAAACCTTGCCAAAACTCTTTATGGAAAGGTGACTTCAGGTGGGTAGTTTAAAATCTTAAAAACCCAGTTTCTTCATGTGTAAAATTAGAATATAAATATTGATACCTCGTTAGAGTTATTTAATGGAAAATAAAATAAACTGATTAGCTCAGTGTCTGACATACAGGAAGTATTCAGTGAAAGGAAACCATTGTTATTTTATTATTCAATTATATATTTTGAATGTCCTGAAATCAAAGGCCTCCTTCATGCACACCTCATGTTTAAGGACAATGAGATGACAGAAACTTTGGAGATTATAGAGTACAACTTAAATTGTTGTACATTTCTTTGGCAAAACTGAAGCCATATGTTACTATACATGGTGCTCAAGGGGAATGTTTGTAAACTACGCTAATTGTTCCTTTTGCTGTTCCGCTCCCCCCAGGATTAACCGATCAGACGAAGAGAACTGAACTTGATATTTCAGTAGCTTTCAGGAACCACGCAAGAGCACAGTGATTTGTGTCTACAAACACTTTCCTTAGTAAATGCTGTAACTAAAAATACATGCCCTTAGCAGACAATAAAATGTTTTAAAAAAATTATTCATGTCTTTTCGTTGAATTGAACTTAAAATTTTCCGTCACTTGAGAGAACCCATAATAAATGGGTATTCTTGAGTAAGGCATGAAATGCTTATTTACAACCTACAAATTGACCGTTCAGCAGGCAAATAAAGACTGTACTTCCTTTTAGAGAAAATTTAAATGATACTATCTTAAATCTTTTTAAAAATGGGTGATGTAAACAGTTAAGCTCTTGGCTGCTAAGCAAAAGGTTGGAAGCCTGAGTCCACCCAGAGGTGCCCTGGAAGAAAGCCCTGGCGGTCTACTTCCAAAAAATCAGCCATTGAAAACCGTACGGTGCACAGTTCTCCTCTGACACAAATGGGGTTACCATGAGTCAGAGTTGACTCTATGGCAACTGGTGGAGGTGGTCTATATCGGTTACAATAGTCGATAAAGTGAAAAGCTATGAGCATGTACGGTCATCGAATCAGAACCAAACAAAACCCAGTTGTATGAAGAATTCTTTACATTGAAAAAGATAAACTCTTTGAAAAATGTTTATATTACAAAACAAATTAAAACTGGGAACACAGTTTTTACACATCACACCATATTAGTAATGAAATCTGGTCTTTTGATCTCATTCTCCTGAAAAACATTTTTTTAAATGAAATGATGTGATATGTGTAATGATGTACTGGACTTAAAAGAACTGAAGTAATCAGTTTTCTTAAGAAAACTTTTATTAACTGAAGCCCCAAATAGAAGAGATTCACCGAGATTTTATATATAAGTTGTTTCTTTCACTTCATAATCTTCGACATGATAAATTCTACTACATTGTCTTCCAAATGCTAACAAATGCATACAATGTACTCAAAACAAGTTTTCTTTCCCACTCATATTTATATTTGAATCCTTTTTTCCTCCTACACCCACACAGAATTGTAAACAGACTTTGCAGGGTTTATAGTACACAGTGCCCACAGTGACTTTATTCCAGTACCTTTATGATTACGGCCGCTTAATCATTTTCTGGAATGAATAAACATAGCTTTCCTGGGAGGATGTCAATATTCAAACAACTAACTTGATTTTAAGGCATTTAGATTCAATTAAAAAAAAAAGTAAGAAAAAAAGATTTAATCAATTGGCATGGGCTAATTCTAATTAATTAATTCCGTCAATATTTATTAAGCACCTGTTGGAGCAAGATACTATCCCATGTGTTGATGAAAATAGTAAGTCCTCATCTTTAAGGAATCTAGAATCTACCAAGGGGATAAAATAAGCTTACAAATAACTATAAGAGAAGGCCTAATAGTATTAATACTGTGACAGAGGTACAGTCAAAATGCTCCACCCAATATGTCAGACATTGTTAGCCAGCTGTCCAGCAGCTTTCCCCACCACTCCTTCCCTGGTGGCACAGTGGTTAAGAGCTCAGCTGCTAACCAAAAGGTTGGCAATTCTGATCCACTAGCCGTTCCTTGGAAACTCTATAGAGCAGTTCTACTCTGTCCTATAGGGTCACTATGAGTTGGAATGGACTTCACAGCAATGGGTTTGGTTTTGGTTTTCTTTCCCTATTGGCAGAGCTTGAATTAATCCCACCATTCAGCCATCCAGCTCAGGAGAAATGACTCGCTTCACCTCCCCTGCCCAGGGACTGAATATCCATCCCTCCATACCAATTATGGAGCAACTCCAATAGCTCTATTCCCCTTGCTAGTGATTGGTCTAGGGATGGGTGTGAGCTGGAGCCTCAACAATAAATGAAGCCAAAAGGGAAGTCGGCTAGGAGAGGAAGAGCTTCTGGGCAAAGATAGCCCTCTAATTAAAACAAAATACGTGCTAGGGAAAAGTGTTCTTCCTTTCTTCTTTGGAGCTATGTTTGAGGATGTGATGACTGGAGCTGTGATGGCCATCTTGTGACCAGGAGGGGCAACTGAGAAGATGGAAAGCCCCCGGGTCCCTGATTGCCTTAATGTGCCCCTGAATGAACCAACCCTGGGACCATCTCCACTGCTGTCGAGTCGACTCAGACTCATAGTGAGCCCTGGTGGTGCAATGGTTAAGTGCTTGGCTGCTAAATGAAAGGTTGTCAGTTTGAATCCACCAACCGCTCCAAGGGAGAAAGATGCGGCAGTCTGCTTCCATAAAGATTTACAGCCTTGTGTTGGGACCATGGTCTCGGGGTACATCTAGCTCAATTGGCATGAGAGGAGAATGAAAAAAACCAAAGACACAAGGACTAATGGTCCACAGCTACCAAGGCTTCCACCAGACTGAGTCCAGTACAGCTAGATGGTGCCTGGCTACCACCACTGACTGCTCTGACCAGGATCACAACAGAGGGTTCTGGACAGAG
>NW_004444098.1:5022166-5048024 GCF_000243295.1 Trichechus manatus latirostris | reverse complement strand
GAGAGGGTTGACATGTTGTGGGGTTGTTAACCAATGTCATAAAACAATATGTGTACTACTGTTTCATGAGAAACTATTTGTTCTATAAGCCTTCACCTGAAGTACAATAAAAAAAGATCTACAGCCTTGGAAATCCTGTGGGGTAGTTCTATCCTGTTCTATAGGGTCATTATGAGTCAGACTCGACTTGATGGCAACACATCAGGGTTTTTTTGGACCATCTCCCTAAGGAGCCCTGGTGGTGCACTGGTTAAGTGTTCAGCTGCTAAGCAAAAGGTTCTCGGTTCGAACCCACCAGCTGCTCCACAGGAGAAAGATGTGGCAGTCTGCTTCCGTAAAGATTTACAGCCTTGGAAACCCTGTGAGGCGGTTCTATTCTGTCCTACAGGGTCACTAAGAGTTGGAATTGACTTGACGGCAACAGGTTTGTTTTTTTGGGGGGAGCGGAGACCATCTCCCTAGGTGGATGACACACTTTCTATGCTAGTGCTTTTCAGTTATGGCTCATAACCAAGTAGTCCGTCATGATCTCAACCCAGAACCCCCACCATTTACGTCATGCCAGCAACGATGTCTCCTCTAATGATGCCAAGCTTATCTGGCCAGGACTAATGAGAATTATTTTGTTAAGGTCTTGATCAAAGAGGATGCTCTTGAGATAACTACCAAGCTATATATATAGATATAGATCCTGGTGTATGCTCCAAAATATATAATAAATTCATGAAAATATTGCCATTATATTCACTCCTACTGAGAAACATTTTAAGGATGTAAGGGACGATATTATGGAGACTCTCTGGGATATTGGAAAGACCACAAACTCTGGAGTCAAACTGGGGATGTTTTCGACTTTTCCGATTGAGATATACGTATATACATACATACACATACCCATAAATAAACATATATTTAAATCACATTTTGAATTACAGGGAAAAGTCAAGTCTTTGGACGCTGAAGATCTATTCACTGTAGAAAGAGAGGTACTACATGAGTTAATTTTACAACTGCCATTAATGCCCAAATGAGTGTTTTTCATTTTAAACACTTTCATGACAGTCTTCTCCAATGGACATTGTTCTACTGCATGAAACAAAGTGTATTAATAGAAACTTAGCGTGTTCTTGATGGTTCAGAATGAGACTTATGAACACCCATCAGTGAGATGTGTTGCCTTGGAAATTTAGAGGTGAGAAGGCTCTCAGGCCTGTTATAACCCTTTGGGGACTCGTGAGACATATGGTATCCCAACCACTTTTTATGCCTCTGGAGTTCTTTGTGAAGGAGGTAACCTGATTTTAACTGGTTAGCCTCAAGGTGGGAGCCTTTTGAAATGCGTGAAACTCAAAAATCCTGAGTGTCTTAAGTGATGCCTCCTGGATGTGTGAATTTTCTAAACTTTTGACAGGTTTGCCTTTATTTCTGTAAGAAAAGCCTCCTCACTATGTTTCCCAGTTACTATGCTCTCATGAGAATGTACTTATTACAAGAATAAGCTATTGCCAGTCTTCATTCAGTCCTAGTGGCCATTTTCTCCTTTATGCCTTTCATTGTTTCCAGGTGTTACTGGCTCCTTTCTTTTCTAGTTTCTGAACAGTAAATAATGCCTTTCCAACAAGGAATAATGCATTGCAGTTGTGCTTTTCAAGAGACTGCAACTCCTTTAAGTTACTCTTACCATGCATTCATTGACTCATATCGGTAGAATTTACTACATCCTGGCGAGCCCTGGTGGGGCCCTGGTGGCGCAGTAGTTAAGAGCTCAGCTGCTAACCAAAAGGTTGGCAGTTTGAATCCACCAACTGCTCCTTGGAAACCCTATGGGGCAGTTCTAATCTGTCCTATAGAGTCACGATAAGTCAGAATCGACTCAACGGCAATAGGTTTTTTTCTTTTTTAGGGGGAGGGGGTAAGCCCTGGTGGCACAGTGGTTAAGAGCTTGGTTGCTATCCAAAAGGTCAGCAGTTCAAATCCACCAGCCGCTCCCTGGAAGCCCAGTGGGGCAGTTCTACCCTGTCCTGCAGGGTCACTATGAGTTGGAATCGACTCAGTGGCAAAGGGTTTTTGGTTGGTTTTGATGTCCGCTGGGACATCTGTGATCCCAGATAATGGATATCAAAATCCACAACTCATAACAAAAATTCTGAATTGGTTCTTTAATCAGCATGCCTTCCATTAGTGAAAACACATGGTACAAAAAATTCAAAGGAGAAAATAATTGGGTCACCAAAGGATTAAATTGCCCTACACTGCTCTCTCATTCTAACTGTGCCTTTCTGCTCTTGGCTATTATTTCCTCTTCTTATTAATGTATACTTACATCTACTAAGGTGTGGTTTATTTTGTAAACATATGCTCTGTAACAAAGTGAAGTGCACTGGCCTTGGGAATTGTTATGCTGGAAGTTCCACGTTCACTTGGAGAGTATATTTTTTCCTGACTCCCCAACTGTGGCAGATGGCTACAACTGACAAAATTCTGACATGGAGATGTATGCGGCTGTCACCATGTAGTGTAACATAAGGTGATAAAAGCTGAATAAAACAGCATTTCTAATTCATTAAAATCCAGGCTTAGTCAACTGCCCAATGTTGTATGCATTTGAATCAAATATGGAAGAAAATCACTATATACTAAAGACCAAGACTCAACATTCAGGCTGAACTAAATAGCAATATTGATCATAAATGCATTAATAAACACAAACTTACATCTATACAATTCTTAAATCAGTTTTAAAAAAAGTAGTTTATAAAGCTACACTGTCTTTGACATTAAGCTAAAGACACAGATAAACTCTTGAAAAAGAGTCGAGTTAACCACCTGGAGCAAACTCTCATTTCACCATAACCGCTCTCATTTCTCATATAACTAATAAATCAGAAATTTGCTACGCTCTCATTCCTTCTTTGTTGGTGTATACATTTTCTGGGGTGTAAATACATATCTATGAATCATCCTAACACAGCCATCTAAATGCACAAAAAGATATGTGCAAAGATGTTTATCACAGCATTATCTATAACTGTGAGGAATTGGACCTTACTTAAATTTTGTTATATCCATCTGATGGGATGCTGTGATTCAAAATTGGGTTTAGAAGAAAATTTATTAGTGGGGAAAATGTGATAAAATAAAATTTAAGACCAAGATTGTATACCATACGCAACTATTATACATGATCATAACATTTAAATAATTTAAACACATAAACGTACATAGAAAAATAGACTAGGAAGGAGAGGTAGCCATTTGCATGAAGATCCAATTTTTCTACAATAACCATGAATTAATTCTGTAGTCAGAAGCAAATTTCATTTTTTTCAAGTTTGTTCGCCCTTTTCCCTGCTTCAGTCAAGACATACCTCCTCTCTTTAATTCCTTTGATGGGAGCTTGGGATTTTGGCAAGTCAAACCCCTCCAAAAAAGACTCTTTGCCATCAAGTCAATTCCAACCCATGGTGACTCCATGTTTTACAGAGTAGAACTGCTCCCTAGAGTTTTGGTTGTAATCTTTCACAGAAGCAAATCACCAGGTCTTTCTTTCTGCGACACCACTGGGTGGGTTTGGACCGTCAACCTTTAGGTTAGCAGTCGAACGTAAACCATTTGTGCCACCCAGCGACCTTGGTGGGTCACCTTTAGGTAAATTCTAAGTATAAATCAGTTTACATTTTTCAGAGAACCGCTCTGACCACAGAAGGGTGAGGTTAAAAGAACGAAAGGCTTTAGGAGAAAGCAAAACAAAAACAAAACTCAGTACAATGCAAACAACAAAGAAGAGATGAGTATTATAAAGGGAAGGAAGAAGAATTAGGAACAGCACAAAACGAAATGGAGAGATGACTGTGAAGGCAGCTCCTGCTGAAACTCTGTTGAAAGTTCACTAGATTCAAAGAGCACTAAACCTTTAAGTGGCTGCGGGTTTGCAGAGACCTTTCCTATCAAATGACAAAATTCTGACGTGGAGATGTATGTGGCTGCCACCATGTCGTGTAACATAAGGTGATAGAAATGGAATTAAACAGCATTTCTAATTTTGATTCAAACGAACGCCTGAACTATTGCTGACTCATGAATTATCTAATTTCATTTTGGGGCTTTCAACTGGCCACAATGTTAAATTTTTCTTCTCCTATGTTTAATTACATAGAGTCTGAATCATTCTGAAGAGCTCAACCTCAGTCAGTAACAACTCCAGTTAACCTGAAATGCCCCCAGTTTAATTATTAGAAAGGGCAAAGGGAAACACAAGCTAACAAGAGAATTTCCAGGTTATATTTCCATAACTGCTGACCTTGATAACATTCGCTGAGGATGGAGATTCAAAGAATCACCTGGAAGAAATCTTCACTTACCAGACAAAGAGAGTAATAGTTGCCACATTTTCCAAAATTCAGATATGTAGGGTGATAATACAATGGAATATTTAAAATCAGAGCCGTGTACTAACTGGTAATTATACTTTGTACCTGTGCTGTCCAATATGGTAGCCACTAGCTCCAAGTTATTTTTATAAGTAACTGCAACAACCTGTCCATTAAATGCCCAAATGTGCACCTTTAATCTAAACATTTTCTTGGCAGTCTTCTCCAATGGACATTGCTCTATCTCATTTTACTGCGTTTGCCACCATAAATAAATTTACATTTAAATGAATTTAAATAAATTAAAATGAAATACAATTTAGAAGTTCAATTCCTCAGTCCCACTAGCCACATTTAAAGTGTTCAATAGCCACATGGGGCTTTTGCTGTTGTCAGTTGCCATCAAGTTGATGCTAACTCATGGCGGCCCCATGTGTGCAAAGTAGAACTGCTCCACTGGGTTTTCAAGGTTGTGACTTTTCAGAAGCAGATCTCCAGGCCTGTCTTCCGAAGCGCTTCTGGGTGGGTTCGAACCACCAACCTTCGGCTAGGAGTCGAGCGCCGAACTGTTTGTGCCACTCAGGAGTGGCTGCCATATTGGACAGCACAGATATAGAACATTTCCATCATCTCAGAGAGTGTTATTAGATAGTGCTGCTCTATAAGCTCCTTCCTGAGGTAGAAGAACAATTCCTATTAACTGAAAGATTTTAAACAAAATAGATTTGCTGATTAGAATTGAACGTTTAAACTACAACAAGTCATTTCCCAAGCTTTCCAGTAATCATGATCTTATATGGGAATTCTCTAAGGACTGTAGAAGTGCCTTTGTCTTTCTCAGGCCGAATCGCACGCACCAAAATTGTTTGCCCTCTAGTTTTCTTTTAAAACAGACTAATCCCTGAGGGTAGTTTACTGCCTGTAAACATCAGAATATATTTACATTCTTTTCTATTTTGTGGTTCAAAACAGCCGAGCAACCTAGGACAGATAGACACACACACACACACACACACACACACACACACACTGAACTTGTTGTTGTTGTAAGCTGCCATCTAGCCAGCCCTCAACTCCTGGGGAGCCCATGCCCTGTCCTGTGCCACACCCACAACTGGTTGCAGATTGGACCATTGTGATCCGTAGGATTTTCACTGGCTGATATTCAGAAGTCAATTGCCAGGCCTTTCTTCCTAGTCTGTCTGAGACTAGAAGCTCTGCTGAAAGCTGTTCAGCATTACAGCAACACACAAATCTCTACTGACAGATAAGTGGTGGCTGCACGTGAGGTGCATTGGCCGGGGATGGAACCTGGGTCTCTCACATGGAAGGCGAGAATTCTACCACTGAACCAGCACTGCCCTCCAGGGGCTGAGTTCACCTATAGTAAGAAGACACATGTGGAGACATGACACACTCCCTTTCGGCAATTAAATTACAATTCATTTAATTTTAAATAAAACTTCTATCCATTCCAGTCATTTAGGTAATATATAGCTAAAGTATCAATTATCATCACCGAGTCACACTGCACTTCTTCCAATAAAAAAATTCTATCAAGAAAACAAGGTCAAGTTGTTCATTTTACTTGCAAGCAATGTCAAGTTGACCGCCTCCTCTCCCAACTCCATACAAAATAAAAATGCTGACCTTCCCTCTAAATCTGAAGTTGTTCCCGTAGTAAACAATAGGTGAAAATACGAAATGGAGTTGAAGACCAAGACTTTGAAAAATATAAAGCAGCAAACCACCATGTTAGTAAAAACTAACCTACAAGGTCCTGCTGTGAACAGCTAGGGCTTAACATGGGACTCACAAGAGAAATACCATTTCAACCAATCGCCACATTTCCAGACCATAGCGGCATCTAGTTGGGTTGAATGCTGCTCTTAAAAAAAGTCATCACTCTGTGTTTGTTGTAGAAGTCTTGTTAATTGGAAGTTTGACTTACAGTTTTGTGATTTGGCTTCTAATTCCTTTGGCCCCAATTTGGTCTGGAAACTTTATCAGCAGGGGTCATTGGCTGACATTTAGTTATTCAAAAATACTTCCCTACTGGGAAGAGTCCATCCTGGCCTTATCGTCTGAAACACAGAACTCTCTTCAAGAAGCTAAATAACACTGGTGGGGAATGGTAAGGAGTGAAGAGAGAATCAATCAATCAAGCAAGCCTCCTTCAAATAACACTGTCCTGTGTTCAACACAAAACACCCTAAGACATAGTATTTCTTCCCTTCTTGCTAATTAAAAAAAATTAACAACGTTAAAATATCTCAACTTCCTCAGAACAACCAAACTGTGTTTCGTTTCCTCTCCAAAGAATTTTCTATGCTTCGTATTTGGCTGTGCAACGTGGGTACGATAGAATTGTTTCTTGCTAAGTTACTTAAAATCGGTTTTGTTACTTGAGTGATAAAGAGGAGAAAAATAACCAGACCATTAGACATTAGTGTAACTGCTGAATTAAAGTTCATTTATCTGAGAGGAGTCCTGTTTTGGAATTTGCTGGAATTTGACAGAATAACGAGAAATGAATTGTGTTGTCCACACAGAAGACGGAGATTTGAGATGCCTTAATTCTCATGATTTTCAGAACCATCACTTTCCAAAACTCTTGACTGATGAATATAATAAGGTTTTCGCTGCAGTATTGCTACAAGCACCCCCGTCTTGGAGATGGTAAAGCGGTAGGCTGCTAGGAATAGAAGGAGACCCACTTGGATGGAGCATGAGCCTTGCGCAACCTGGAATATCTGACTGGCCCAGGACACAGAATGTCCTAGCTATCCTAATACTAACCTCAAGTGGTTCCTTCGTGGAGCCAGGTTAACCTGCTCCTCCCTGGTCCCACTGAGCACACATCAGAACAGCCAAAACTCATCATCGGCTCAGTGCTATGAGCTTTCTCTCCCTGGATGCGCATGGGTCAGGAGGTTCGCCAGGATATATCATTAGGCATGCCCCCATTTCCAGGAGCAGGCAGTATTTTGTTCTGTTGTACACAGGGTCACTACTATAAGTCAGCAGCGATTCGACGGCACCTAACGACAGCAACAACCATTTCCAGCAGCTGCTCGTTTCTACCTTGGGCTCCTCACTAGCTGGCAAGTTTCTTGAGGCAGATTTAGACAAGGACCTGGAAACTAATGGGCATGCTTAATATCTGCTCCATGAACCTGCATTAGCACGAAAGAGCTAAGGATGGAACTCTCTCTCTCCCCATTCTACAAATGAGAAGAGTTTAAAAAGAAATAAGGCATCTTTTAATACACACATACATATCTAGCTCCATGTTTGATGGTACCATTTGAAAGGTAAACTAATTGGCTGTCTGCCTCTAGGATCCTAACGAAAACAACCTGCATCTGTTTATAACAGCAAACATGAATTCATCTTGACCAGAGTTGCAAAGCTGGTCTCCTTTTGTCACCTCATTTTCCTGCCCATCTGGCCTCCCAAGGATGTGCCAAGGAGTATAACTGTAAATCAAGCAAAAGGACCCCCAACCCACTCATTGCTCTGCAGTTGCGTGGGGGAGAGTCGCCTCTTGTTGTAAACCATCCCAGAGGGGGAGGAAACTTCTACAAATATGGGTAAGCATCAACACACCAATCCCGGACAGCCCACTGGGGAGCATTGCTATGGCAACCACAGAAGACCATCCGTCCCAACTGTGGGTGCCTTCACTCCTTCCCTTGTTGCCAAAGATGGACTGGCAGCAAACAAGCTCAAAACCAATCCTCTTAGGAACTGCAAGTCAGACAACGCTAGAGTGGGAAATAATGATACGGTGTTGGAAAATCTAGGCGCTTGCCCTCCCCTAGCTTCCTTCCCAGAGAGCCCACAGAACGTGTACTGAACACATATGGAAAGGCCAATACAAGGGACATGCTGAAATTCATAGAGATTGGCCAGAATGAGAAGGCTGCTGATAAATTTCTAGCATGACATTAAATTAGGCAAATTGGCTTGAATATTCTCTCTACCTGGCATTTCATGCTCAGACTAAAATACATTAAAAAAAAGTCCAAATATCTAGATAGCTTCCTGTATTGTACCCTCGGCAAATGTTAGCTATCGAGGCAATAGTCCAAACTGGCTCCTGCCTAGAGAAAGAGATGGTTGCAAGTCTGCACAGCTGTCTGCAATAACAAATGCAAGCTCTGAAGCCATGCAAAATCCCATTTTCTCCCCACAAGGAGCAACTTGGGCTCAACCTGGTTTCCACAAATGATTTTTTCCTCATCTGAAGATAGATGGCCAATCTATGTACAACAGAGTAACTTCAAAATCTATTTCTTTTTAAGAACTGTTGCTAAAAATGTGCAATTCCTATCAACAGGGATTGACGGCGACAGTATGAAAAAAAAAAGAAGAAGAAACTGCCATTGCTACTTATTTTCCGATTTAGGTAGACAAATAAATGCTCCTGATGAACAGTAATAGACAGCCGGGAACATACACTCACCACAACATAAGAGCTTATTTTACAGCTACTGTTACCATCAATGGAGTCCCTAAATGGTGCAAACGGTTAAGCGCTTGGCTGCTAACCTAAAGGTTGGCAGTTTGAACCCACCAGCCGCTCTGTGGGAGAAAGATGTGGCAGTCTGCTTCCCTAAAGATTTACAGCCTCGGAAACCCTATGGGGCAGTTCTACTCTGTCCTATAGGGTCGCTATGAGTCGGAATCAACTCGACGGCAACCAGTTGGGTGATGCAAATGGTTAAGTGCTCGACTGCTAACCTAAAGGTTGGAGGTTTGAGTTCACCCAGGAGCACCTCAGAAGAAAGGCCTGGAGATCTACTTCTGAAAAATCAGCCACTGAAAACCCTATGGAGTGTAGTTGCACTCTGGCACACATGGGGTCGCTATGAGTCAGACTCCACTCCATGGCAACTTTTTTTTTTTAATTATCATAAATAATCAGAATCACAACATAAAGACGTTGCCCCCACAAAATGGCATCATTCAACAGGTTGTCAGTGATTGTGACCTAAAAGAGCAGCAAATTTCCTCCAAAAACAACTTGGATTTTAACAGCTACATAATGAATTTCTATTTTCAATTACTTCATACACATGGGAGCATGTGTGCATGATAGAGAGGAAGACACTGGCAAACGAACTGAGGTAGCAGGATTATACAGTTTAAGGTAATAGCCAATCTCTAGAAAAGCGTGTGATTTCACCTTCTTGGTGTTTAAAACAAAAACAAACAAAAAACTCACCAGATTAATTAATATTCACTCTGATATGACAGTTTAGGAAGGACTCAGAGAAACTTTTATTTGTAGCTAGATGAAACTAGCCAAGTATTTAGTATCTAAGTCCTGTGAACACTTTGATAATACCCTAAACGAATAAGTAAAGATGCATTTTGAGGTTCTTTCTATGAGACCATAAAAAACTGGATTTAAAAAAAAAAAAAAAAGCTTTGCAGCAAAGGTTGCCTTTATTGTATGTCCGCAGCAAAAAATCAAGGTTTTCTGAGCCAGCCATCTGTCTTTGGGGCATGGAGCCCCCACAAGGAAAGAGTTGGACCATGTTTTGTGGTTCCGCATCAGTTCCTATATTGCTTGTAGATGTCACAGAATCATGATCCTTCATCTTATTGGGGGAAAGGGTAGGGTACGTCCCTGTCACCAATCGTCAGTCATTATATACTACCCAATGACAGATAACCCAGAGGGAATCTCAATAGCAATGATGTATGTGGTGACCGTGCCAAACCCCTGATCCACTCTGACCCTCAGTTTCTTGATCTATAACAGCAATGCAGTGGACTAGAAGGCCACTGAGACCCATGCCATAGTAACGTTATAAGCCAAAAGGCATCGTGAAAATCAAATTGTGTTGATTTAAAAATATTGAAGAAAGAGCCAAAGGGCAAAGTGCAGAAGAAATGGCAGGCCCTTTCCAAGATCGGCTCTAAGCATTCAATTGCAATACGAGTGCCTTGGCAATGGCAGGTAACATTCCAGTCACCCTGGCTCAGAGGCTCAGAAACTTCTCCTAAAGCAACAGGCAGAGCCAGTTTAACTGTCATTTGAATCATCTGAACTTTGCAGTTGAGAGACTCAAGTGCTGGAACCAGCTGAGTGATTCCCTCCAACCCTAGGGCTCCTCTCACTCTGTCCTCTTTGTGTCCACCTTGGGTCTTACCTGCTTCTCCAACGAGGGCAGAAACCACAGAGCCCGAAATGCACAGGCAGCCCATATCTTCTTACCTCTCCAGGGTCCTTACACCTCAGCAGTAGCAGCAGCTCCAGTCAGGACTGACCCCCCCCATCCTGCCCCTGTCAAGTCCCTGGGAACGAAGAAGGAGGCAGAGATGTTGCTCACAGAGCCAGAGGAGCCGGCCAGGCAAGCTCTCGGGCTCTCAGGGCGCGGCGAGAGTCCCTGGGAGGGAGAAGGCCTCGGCCCGGTCACTGTGCTCCTCTGAGTCAAACACCCTGGGGAGCTGCCACTCTCATAGGCTTCCCTGGGCTCCAGAGGCTGAGAGGCACCAAGTACTCACTAGGGGAAAAGTCTGAAAGTTAAAAAGGTGAGGGAAATGGCTCCACAGACGTGCGCCAGTTTACAGTAAATGGTAGAGGTGAGATACCAAGGCTGGCAGGAGCAAATCATTCAAGTGAAATGCTAAACCATAGATCTGTGAAGGGGCCTGTGTCCAGAATATGTAAAGAACGCTGACAACTCAATAATAAAAAGACAAATAAACAATTAAAAAATAGGCAAAGGATCTGATACACATTTCTCCAAAAGTAGTATACAAACGGCCAATAACCACATTGCTAGTCATCGGGGAAATGCAAATGAAACCCACAATGAGACACCACATCACACCCACTAGGATAGCTGTTAAAAACAAAAAAGAAAAACCCAAAACAGAAAATAACAAATGTTGATGAGGATGTGGAGGAATTGGCACCCTAATACATTGCTCATGGGAATGTAAAACGCTGTGGGAAACAGTTTGGAGGTTCCTCAAAAAGTTAAACACAGAACTACCAAGGAAAACCTGGTGGCATAGTGGTTAAGAACTCAGCTGCTAACCAAAAGGTCGGCAGTTCAAATCCACCAGGCGCTCCTTGGAAACCCTATGGGGCAGTTCTACCATATGACCCAGCAATTCCACTCCTAGGTATATACCCAAGAGAATTGAAACATATGTCCACACAAAAACTTGTACACAAATGTTCATGTCAGCAGTATTCACAATAGTCAAATAGTGAGAATAACCCAAATATCCATCAATGGATGCACAGATCAGTAAAATGTGGTCTATTGAGACTATGGAATATTATTTGGCCATAAAAAGGAATGACGTAGTGATACATGCAGCAACATGGGTGAACCTTGCAAACGTTACGCTGAGTGAAATAAGTCAGACACAAGAGACTACATACTGTGCGATTCTATTTATATGAAATATCCAGAACAGGCAAATCCATAGAGACCGAAAATAGATTAGTGGTTGCCAGGGGCATGGGGAATGGGGGAAACGGGGAGTGGCTGCTAATGGACATGAGGTTTATTTTGGGAGTAATGACAAGGTTATGGCGTGCATCAGTGAATATACTAGAAGCCACCCAACTGTATGTATACACTGTCGGTAAATCGTATGGTATGCAAACAAATAAAACCGTTACATTAAAAAATGAAAGCTAACTCTTGTTCCTTTGCCACGAGTCTTCCCCAATTACACTGAGCTCTTCCCCAACTCATTTTCCCAGGTCACCATTACTCCTGTAGATTCCCCCATGTGGCTAGGCAGGGGACACAGTGACAGAGGGCTACCATCTGAGCATCAAGCTACAACCGCTGGCACGTGGGGCCTCACATCTAGGATGATCCTAAGGATTCTGCTCCATCTTCAGGTTCAGCTCCACTCCTCCCTCGGCCCACAGCAGTGACTCCTTTCTCCGCACGCCCATGGTTCCCATCTTTGAGAGTCCTTTAGAACTTATCCTTGCTCTTGTATCCTACATGGCTTCCATCTTCAAACAGATTAAATGCAATTTAAGCACAGGGAACCCTCACAGCTCAGTAACTTTCTCATAGCTAAAATCCAATAACTAGTTGTTACGCTGTTTTTTCTTTCTTTTGAGAGGAAAAAGATCTACTTTTTTGAGGAAAATAATTACTTTTTTTAATATTATGGTATTGACTCTAGAGATCATTGTGTATTTTTACTACTCTAAGTAAAAATGAAATCAGCAAGTAATGCCAATGAAGAAAGCAGGCCAATGAAGAAGGCAACACTGGCCATAGGGTTGAAAAAATCCACCATTCCCATGTAATCTTATCATCCGCTAAGGGAACAACATAAGAGTTACTGATGCATTTTAAGGATTAGTTTTCATCATCATTATTATTATTCATTATTATTTTTAAAATGTCCATATCCTTCATCTTTCCAAACTATTCTATGGCACAATGAAACAGTGCCTTGGGACCATGATTTTCTTGATGGTAACTAGTTCCATCTCATCTCATGTTGGGTCAAAGATTTGTCTGAATCATGTGTTAGGCTATTAGGACTGGAGAGAAAGGTTTGCTAATGGCCTCGATCACCTATAATGCATAGCTTCTGGGACTGATCACATTTTAAGGCCAACAGGTAATGTTTTTTCCTATAAGGGATTTGTCTTAAAATTTTTCAACTTTTAAAAAACCTTGAAAGAATCCAATTTTCAAAGTTGATGCCATTGCCTTCTGAAGGTCACCTGATGGAGTTCTGAAGGAGTAGGCTCTCCTGTCATGAACACAACTGAATGTTCTGTAAAGAACTCGTCCATGTTCATTCTGTACTGGAATGTCTATGCAGGCTTCTTCTCAAATACACTCAAGTGCTGTGGGTAATAGATGTCAAATAACAAAACCTGAGGCACACGATATGTTACTGTTTAGGGGGAAAAAAATCAAAGGGTTTAACAATTTTACTCAGTGGCTCATATTCAGTAACGTGGAAAATTTGGCCACTACTCAGGTTTGTGAATCTACGGAAAACGAACGGTGTTTGGCAAGCTTGACAAACTCTGAGGGTGATCAAAATGTGTTTCATGCTTCCTCAAGACCTTATGCCACCAACTGTGTGGGACCGGAAGAACTGTTTAAATGTCCATTGAAACACTATATGATTTTCTACACTCATATGAATTAATATAATTCCGTTGATTTCAGGACATAACTTGAACTCAGGTTTCTTTGGATTTTAATTAGGAAATGTTTCAGTCAATACAAAGCCTAGACTGAGCAAGTTGAGTTCAGTAGAGTTCTGTTTCAGAGTCAGAAATGTTAATGCAATACTTTATTTTACACTATGGGGAATCAACTGAAAATTCAATTGACACTAAGGTTATTGGGAAGCAGGTCTTGAACTCAAAAAAATATTAGGCCAAAAGAAATAAAATAGTATTGTAACAGCCAAAATCATTACATAAAAGAACACTGGGGTGAATTCAATTACAAAGTTCATGACTCACGAATATTATCTCCCACCCAGTCATCTCTGAGTTTTATGGAGTCGCCCATCCAACTGCCTTCTTGACGCTTCCACCTGGTATCTCAAGGTCACCTCAAACTCCACTTATCCAATGCTGAACTCTTGACTTTCCCTTCTGGCAAACGTCATTGTATCTTAGCCTCTTACATCTCAAGAGGTGTTTATAAACCATTTACCACAGTGCCTGGCACGGGACCTGCTCAACAAATGTTACTTAGGATGAAGAAAATAACGATGATTTTTTTTAATCCACCCAGTTAGCTGAGTCAGAAACCAAGTTGTTTTTCTTTATTCTTCTCACCTCATGCCCCACATTACATCCATCACCAGGTTTGTCAACTCTGACTTCAAAATAAATCAGAAATCTGATCCCTCCTCTCCATCTCCACTTTCATCACCTTACTGCCGGCCTCCATCATACTTCTCCTGAACAAATTTTACAGCCTCCTAACCAACCTAACCACGTCCACGCTTCCATGAGGGAAGCCAGAGTGCTTTTCTTAAACATAAAACTTCATAGCTAAGATATGTATGTTATTGTTAGATGCTATCGAGTCTGTTCCGACTCATAGCAACCCTATGTACAACAGAAGGAAACACTGCCCGGTCCTGTGCCATCCTCACAATTGTTGCTATGCTTGAGCGCATCATTGCAGTCACTGTGTCACTCCATCTAGTTGAGGGTCTTCCTCTTTTTTGCTGACCCTCTACTTTACCAAGCACAATGTCCTTCTCCAGGGACTGGGCCCTCCTGATAACACATCCAAAATACGTGAGACCAAGTCTCGATATCCTCGCTTCTAAGGAGCATTCTGGCTGTACTTCTTCCAAGACAGATTAGTTTGTTTTTCTGGCAGTTGATGATATAGTCAATATTCTTCGCCAACACCGTAATTCAAAGGCATCAGTTCTTCTTCCATCTTCCTTTTTCATTGTCCAGCTTTCGCGTGCACATGAGATGAATGAAAAAAATCACGGCTTCAGTCAGGCGCACCTTAGTCCTCAAGGTGACATCTTTGCTTTTTAACACTTTAAAGAGGTTTTTTGCAGCAGACTTGCCCATGTATAATGTTTACCATATGTTTATTTAATCCACTAACCCCCCTTATGAGGTAGGTACTGTTATTACTTGCATTTCACAGACAAGGAGTTGAGCTGAGAGGTTGGGAAATGTCCAGGATCACTCTGCCTCTAAGTAACAGTCAGAATTCACATCTGAGCTACACACAAATCACCATGCCACGTTGTTGTTGTTGCTAGCTGATGTTAAGTTGGGCCTCGACTCACGGCGACCCCCTGCACAATGGAACTAAACACTGTCCGCTTCTGTGCCATCCTCATGATTGGTTGTGGATCGATATATAGGCTGATTTTCAGAAGTAAATCACCAGGCCTTTCTTCCTAGTTCATCTTAGTCCAGAAGCTCTGCTGAAACCTGTACAGCATCACAGCAACACGCAAGCCTCCACTGACAGACGGGTGGCGGCTGTGTTTGAGGTGCACTGGCCAGGAATTGAATCTGGGTCAGCCATCTAGAAGGTTAGAAGTCTATCACTGAACCACCCGTTTAAAAAAATAACAACAAGCAAGCAAGCAAAGAGCTTCGATGGGCTTCCATTGCACTTAGAATGAAATCCACGTAGTGCTTCCCTTTGCCAAAGGGTCTGGACCTACTTCCTCAGCCTACCCTTGAATGCCCCTCTCTGCTTTCTTCACCGTTCTCCAGCCATACATGGACAGGGCAAGCTCAGTCCTGCTAAAAATCCCCTGCTCAAGCTATTCCCTTGTGAGTGAAGAGCAATTCCCAGGTGTCTTTGCAGAGCTGGTTCCTCCTTCTTCAGGTCTCTGCTTAAATCTCACCCCCTAAGAAAAGCCTTCCTTGACCTTCCCGAACTGAAGAATGTTCCCTGGGGCTTCTTGAGCTCAAGAACCTGTTGTATGTGTGTGTCTGGAACTTATCACAGCTTGTAATTACTCTTATATGTTTGTACACTTGTTTATTAACCGTCTCTCCCATTGGGCTAGAAGCTTCATGATGATAAAGATTGTTTGAATTCCACTAGCAAAATATACCTTGGCAAATCACTGTTATTTAAAAAAACAAAAAACAAAAAAACAGAAAAACCACTGCCGTCTAGTCGATCCCAACTCATAGCGACCCTATACAATGGAGTAGAATTGCCCCGTGGGGTTTCCAAGGCTGTAATCTTAACAGAAGCAGACTGCCACATTTGTTTCCTGGTAATGGCCGGTGGGTTCCACCTGCTGAACTCTCAGTTAGCAGCCCAGTACTTAACCAGAGCTTCTTCACCGTTGTTGTGAGCCACCATCAAGTTGTTCCCCTTTTCATGGCAGCCCAATGTGTTACAGAGTAAAACTGCCCTATACAGTTTTCTTGGCTGCAATCTTCACGGAAGCAGATCGCCAGGCTTTTTCTTCCGTGGAGCCACTGGGTGGATTTGAATCAGCAACCTTTCAGTGAGCAGCTGATTGCAAACTGCTTGCAACACCCAAGGACCTTAAGATTGTTTGTTTACCATTGTAGTTCTACCATTTAGTCCCCTATTTCTACCAACTACTTGCATAGAGTAAGAGCTGAGAAAATTTGATGAAAGATTGAGTGAAGCCAAGAATGCTTTGGTGATGTGAAACATGGACCTAGACTTCTGTTGTCGTTAGGTGCCGTCGAGCTGGTTCCGACTCACAGCGACCCTATGTACAACAAAATGAAACACTGCCTGGTCCTGTGCCATACTCACGATCATTATGCTTGAGCTCATTGTTGCAGCCACTGTGTCAATTCATCTCGTTGAGGGTCTTCCTCTTTTTTGCTGACCCTCTACTTCACCAAGCATGATGTCCTTCTCCAGGGACTGACCTCTGCTGATAACATGTCCAAGGTATGTGAGATCTAGTCTCGCCATCCTCGCTTCTAAGGAGCATTCTGGTTGCACTTCTTCCAAGACAGATTTGTTCGTTCTTTTGGCAGTCCATGATATATTCAGTATTCTTCGCCAACACCACAATTCAAAGGTGTCAGTTCTTTGGTCTTCCTTATTCATTGTCCAGCTTTCGCATGCATATGAGGTGACTGAAAACGTGGCTTGGGTCAGGCGCACCTTTGTCTTCAAGGTGACATCTTTGCTTTTTAACACTTTAAAGAGGTCTTATGCAGCAGATTTGCCCAGTGCAATATGTCATTTGATTTCTTGACTGCTGTTTCCATGGGCGTTGACTGCGGATCCAAGTAAAATGAAATCCTTGACAACTTCAATCTTTTCTCTGTTTATCATGATGTTGCTTATTGGTCCAGTTGTGAGGATTTCTGTTATCTTTATGTTGAGGTGTAATCCATACTGAAGGCTGTGGTCTTTGATCTTCATCAATAAGTGTTTCAAGTCCTCTTCACTTTCAGCAAGCAAGGTTGTGTCATCTGCATATCGCAAGTTGTTAACAAGTCTTCCTCCAAACCTGTTGCCCGGTTCTTCTTCATATAGTCCAGCGTCTCAGATTATTTGCTCAGCATACAGATTGAATAAGTATGGTGAAAGGATACAATCTTGACGCACACCTTTCCTGACTTTAATCCACTCAATATCCCCTTGTTCTGTTCAAACGACTGCCTTTTGACCTATGTACAGGTTCCTCCTGAGTACAATTAAGTGTTCTGGAATTACCATTCTTTGCAATGTCATCCATAATCTGTTACGATCCACACAGTCAAATGCCTTTGCATAGTCAATAAAACACTGGTATTCTCAGTTTTCATCCAGGATCCATCTGACATCTGCAATGATATCCCTTTTTCCGTACCCTCTTCTGAATCCAGCTTGAATTTCTGGCAGTTCTCTGTCGATATTCTGCTGTAGCCACTTTTGAATGATCTTCAGCAAAATTTTACTTGTGTGGGATATCAATGATAGTGTGGGATATCAATGATATTGTTCGATAATTACTCATTCAGTTGCATCACCTTTTTCTTGGGAATAGACATAAATATGGATCTCTTCCAGTTGGTTGGCCAGGTAGCTGTCTTCCAAATTTCTTGGCATAGACGAGTGAGCACCTCCAGCGCTGCATTCGTTTGTTGAAACATCTGGATTAGTATTCCATCAATTCCTGAAGCCTTGTTTCTCGCCCATGCCTTCAGTGCAGCTTGGACCTCCTCTTTCAGTACCATCGGTTCCTGATCATATGCTACCTCCTGAAATGGTTGAACGTCCACCAATTCTTTTTGGTCCAGTGACTCTGTGTATTCCTTTTACCTGCTTTTGATGCTCCCTGCATCGTTCAAGTTTTTGCTTATAGAATCCTTCAGTATTGCAACTCAAGGCTTGAATTTTTCTTTAGTTCTTTCAGTTTGAGAAATGCCAAGCATGCTCTTCACTTTTGGTTTTCTATCTCCAGGTCTTGCACATGTCATTATAATACTTTAGTTTGTCTTCCTGAGCCGCCCTCTGAAATCTTCTGGTCAGCTCTTTTACTTCATCATTTCTTCTTTCGTTTTAGCTACCTGACGTTCAAGAGCAAGTTTCAGAGTCTCTTGTGACATCCATTTTGGTCTTTTCTTTCTTTCCTGTCTTTTTAATGACCTCTTGCTTTCTTTATGTATGATGTCCTTGATGTTACTGCACAACTCATACGGTCTTCGGTCATTAGTGTTCAATGCATCAAACCTATTCTTGACATGGTCTCTAAATTCAGGTGGGATATACTCAAGGTCGTACTTTGGCTCTCGTGGACTTGTTCTAATTTTCTTCAGCTTCAACTTGAATTTACATATGAGCAATTGACGGTCTGTTCTGCAGTTGGTCTCTGGCCTTGTTCTGACTGATGATATTGAGCTTTTCCATCGTCTCTTTCCACAAATGTAGTCGATTTGATTTCTGTGTATTCCATCTAGCAAGGTCCACGTGTAGAGTCGCTGTTTATGTTGGTGAAAAAAGGTACTTGCAATGAAGATGTCGTTGGTCTTGCAAAATTCTATCATCTGATTGTTTCTATCACCAAGGCCGTATTTTCCAATTACCAATCCTTCTTTGTTTCCAAGTTTTGCATTCCAATCACCAGTAATTATCAATGCATCCTGATTGTATCAATTTCAGACTGCAAAAGTTGGTAAAAATCTTCAATTAGTGGTTGGTGTGTAAATTTGAATAATAGTTGTATTAACTGGTCTTCCTCGTAGGTGTATGGATATTATCCTATCACTGACAGCACTGTTCTTCAGGATAGATCTTGAAATGTTCTTTTTGACGATGAATGCAATGCCATTCCTCTTCAAGTTGTCATTCCCAGCATAGTAGACCATATGGTTGTCTGATTCCAAATGGCCAATAACAATCCTAATGACTAGGATATGGATGTTTATGCGTTCCATTTCACTTTTGATGACTTCCATTTTCCTAGATTCATACTTTGTACGTTCCATGTGTTTACTATTAATGGATGTTTACAGCTGTTTCTTCTCATTTTGAGTTGTGCCACATCAGCAAATGAAGGTCCTGAAAGTTTGACTCCATCCATGTCATTAAGGTCGATTCTACTTTGAGAAGGCAGCTCTTCCCCAGTCGTATTTTGAGTGCCTTCCAACCTGAGGAGCTCATCTTCCGGTGCTATGTCAGACAATGTTTCCCTGCTATTCATAAGGTTTTCACCGGCTAATTCTTTTCAGAAGTAGAGTGCTAGGTCCTTCTTTCTAGTCTGTCTTAGTCTGGAAGCTCAGCTGAAACCTGTCCGCCATGGGTCACCCCGCTGGTATTTGAATAGCAGTGGCATAGCTTCCAGCAACACACAAGCCCCCACAGTATGACAGACTGAGGGACGTGTGGGGGTACCTAGACCTTAGGTTCTCCAAATGTGGTCTAAGGAACATTTTGATCAGAATCACCTAGGGGTACTTTCTATCAAAACTATTGTCCTGGGACGCTGAGTTATTTTGAGCACTTACTTTTGAGGCCTATCACCCTACCGTGTACCCATGTTGCCATAAATTGTTTACTAAGGAATTTTTATAATTTTGATTATCGATATGATTTGGAAATGTTCAAGAATTCTTACCAAGAGGGAAAAACAGGCATTATGAATTTCTGACACATGATGAAATTGTTAAAAATACCAATAGACAATTAATGGAATTGATACATGCTATTGTTGAAGAGGAAAATTAATAACAGATATCTTTAATTTTGAGGTTTCTCTTCTCCAGGAAAACAAATATTAACCATAAAAAGCCTGACCCAAACTGCAAAAGCCTGCCAGAAGCTGCTCAGTAGAAATGTAAATTTGTCTTATCCTGCTGGAAAAGGATAGTCCTCAAACCATTACCTCCTAATTTAAATCTCAAAAAGCCTCAAGACTGCAGGTGAGTTAACCCACTGCTGTCCAGTTGATTCAGACTCATAGAGACCCTATGGGACAAGGTAGAACTGCCCCATAGGGTTTAGAAGGCTGAAATGTTTACAGAAGCCAACTGTTACACCTTTCTCCCTCGGAGCGGCTGGTGGGTTCGAACCAGGCAGGGTTCAACCAAATGTGTTAAGATTAGCCAATGGTTGATCTTCTGTTCTTCTCCCTCCTCTTTTCTTCATAAGCCTCATTGTACCTTCCTTCTTGGAGCCATTTTCTTTTTTTGGAATCAAAATGGTCTCCCCATGGCTGCTAAACAAAAGATTGGCAGTTTGAATCCACCAGCCGCTCCTTGGAAACCCTATGGAGCAGTTCCACTCTGTCCTCTAGGGTCGCTATGAGTCGGAATCGACTTGATGGTAATGAGTTTGATTTGTTTTATATATATATAATTGCTCAGAATAAGCCTTATGTTCAAACTTCAGTTCTGATTATTTTAGATATATAAACATTTACGTAATTTCCTTGGGAGCCAACAATTTCTTTTTCAGCTCACAGAAATTTGTGTGGGCCCCTGAAAAACGTGAAGACCTGGGGCCCTGTATGCTGCAGATAATGGTGCCTAACAACCAGTGGGAACCAACTGGGGTCCGGTCCTCAACAGCCCACAACAGACCTCCTGGGGCCCAGGAATCTGCTTTTTAAGAAGCTTTTCACGAAATTCTTGCACAGAATAAACTTTGAAAACGACTCCTCTTTATCTAGATTTATAAAACTAGGGTTGGCCTTTTGTCTCTGGTTTCTGGAAATAGCCGTTGGAACTCTTGAGCAATCAAGGTATCTTTTGTTTTTCTAAAACAACCAGGCAACAATTAAACATGTGCAAATGAGCTGGGCCTCCGGAAGTCATCACCTTGGCAACAGGAAAGGGGGGCATGGATGAGGCCCCCTACCCCACCCTCTGAGGTCTGACACAGGTAAAAATAAAAATTAAAAAAAGCCCATTGCCGTCTAGAGGACTCGGACTCATAACAGCTGTATAGGACAGAGTAGAACTGCCCCATAAGGTTTCCGAGGAGCGCCTGGGGGATTTGAACTGCTCACCTTTTGGTTAACAGCCTTAGCTCTTCACCATTATGCCACCAGGATCTCCCTGACGTTGGTAGCAGGGTTAGAGACATAAGTACCCCACTGCCACCCCTGCCAGGGTGGTCAGGCAGTTAAAATCTACATTGTGCTTCCTGTGGCTTGCCATGTAGGCTTTGGGGTATAAAAATGGCTGGCAGAGGGATTTTCGCCATCCCTCAGCTATGGTGTTAGGTGAAAGCACGCGTAGCCCACCTAACTAAGTCTATACGGCCAGGTGGTATCGGCAAAAGGTAAGCCCCCCTTTTAAGTCCCTGTCTACAGTACAAAGTGGGGTATGCGTAGAAGAGGTTTCCATCTCTGCCTGGACTGACTTTTCGAGTCTAGGAGACGCTCAAAAAATAGACGCGTCTTTGTTCTGGTGTGCTGCCGGCTTCTTGCAAGTAATAAAAGCTACATTTCTTATGATGGCGCTCTGGGAGCAGCTAGTGTGTTCAGGCTCTGAGTTAAAGGTCATGATAGTCACAGATGGATCACTATTCGTGATTGGTACCCTTTTTCTAATGGCTTCCTGGCTGTTCAGAAATCTGGGACGACCTGTGATTGTCCCAGAAATCCTGATGTAGCACATAAAGGAAACATAATATTAACTTATGTTCAGCTCACGGAGTGTCCAGAAATGCAGATTATAAATCATCCTTTTGCTAAAAATAAGTCATCTTCAGTAAATATCTTTTGTGAACCCACGTATCCAGGCAAGAAGAAAGGAGAAGAGAGGGGAAACATTTGATGGAAAGAAAAGCAAGGTAAGTGCCTTAGTCCAAAACTTGGCTATCTCTTAGGCTGTAAGTGGATAATATCAAGAAAATTAAAATTGAAGGCAGAAAGAGGCTTCTGGCTTGCCCAAAAGAAAAAGGAGGCTGATTTTTCTGTTTCAGGGAAAGATACCAAGGTTTCAGAATGTGAAAGAAGAGCTTAAAAACAACAGCAAAACTACTAGCTGTGTTTTCTACTTCAAATAAACAAATGAGGTCATGAACCACACCCCTCCGTAACCAACAAAGGGAGGCTTTCTGCCCTACTCACCCATTTGCTTTCCCCAGTTGTCCTTGACACCTCCATGAAATATTCATCAATGACTAACAGGTTCTGAAGGCACTTTCCTCCCTAGCCTGCTGGGGTGTTCATCTCTTCACTTGTCCTTTTCCCCAGCAACTTCCGCCCATTGCTCTCCAGTGCTTTGCAAGTCAATGGAGGCCTCTCAGCACAAGTCTGTAGGCTGTGCCCAATCTGGCCCCAACCCACCCTTCCAGCTCCTCCTCTCGTCTGTCCCCCAGCAAACCACATAGATTGAAAAATAGTATTTGGGAAGAAAAACTCAATATGCAAGAGACGTACTTGGGAGCGTATTCACAAAGACACTGGGGGAGTGCTGGTTCAGTGGAAGAATTCGCACCTTGCGTGAGGGAGATCTGGCTTCAATTCCTGGCCCATGCACCTCAAGCACAGCCATCACCTCTCTGTCAGTGGAGGCTTGTGTGTTGCTATGATGCTGAACAGGTTTCAGCGGAGCTTCCAGACTAAGACGGACTGGGAAGAAGGGCCTGGCAATCTACTTCCAAAAATCAGCCAGTGAAAACCCTATGGATCACGACGGTCCATGTTGCAACTGATCATGGGGATGGTGTGGAACCAAGCAGGCTTTCATTGTGGTTGTTCAGGGGGGTCAACATGAGTCGGGGACTGACTCACTAGCAGCTAACAACAACAATTCACTAAGACATAATCACTGATTGACCCATGGTCTGGTTGATTATTTTGTGCAAAATATATCTCTGTATTAAAATAATAGCATCTATCTATTCATCTATCCATCCATCCATCCATCAGTGGTTCTCAAACTTGGATGTGCGCCAGAACCTCCTGGAGAGCTTGTTAAAACAAATTACTGGATTCCCATCCCTAGAGTTTCTGATTCAGTAGGTCTGGGACAGGGCCTGAGAATTTGCGTTTCTAACAAGTTCCAGGTGTGTGAGGCTATTTGCGAACCACTGCCTACACCTCTGTTTCTGCCTTCCTCTCTTTATCTCCATCTCAATATCAATCTACAGGTTAATGAACATAGGGTTGTCCCCACATCCTTTAGCTCTGATTAATTATCATGATGTATTAATATAAACCATAGCATTAAATACTACACAAAAGAGATGTTACAGTGCTTTCAAATTTCTCTCCTCTTAATTTAACAATGTCCCTGAATGATGTAAACGGTTAACGCACCCACATATTGACCAAAAGATTGGAGGTTCGAATCCACCCAGAGGTGCCTCAAAAGAAAGGCCTAGGCGATCCACTTCCGAAAAATCAGCCACTGAAAACCCCACGGAGCACAGTTCTGCTGTCACACACATGGGGTCGCCATGAGTCGGAGTCGACTCGACGGCAACTGTTTACTGGTTTTTAAACAACTGAAGAAGAATTTAATAATAAAAATTTTAAAATATAAAACGTATTACCACCTATTCTTTCCTCCCAGGAGAATAGTTAAATTGTGGTACGTCTCTTGCTTTTACTTGGTGTTCACTGCCTATGGCTTTTAACTTGATGTATTTATATCCGAAGGATTGAGATTTATTTTCCAAACAGTGAGATGAAACGAGCAAGACTCAAAGGCAGCTTCATTTTGAAATTGGCCAGGCTTTCGTAAACAAGCCTCTTGACGGAGCAATTTATAACTCTCTCAACAGCTGGGGGAAATATCACACAGAAAAGCAGACGTTAGTCTCCTAACTGCTTTTTGTTTCAGGTCTACAGTCACTGCCTACAATACTGAATCCACCCCATTACTTCAAGTAAATTTTGGCTTTGCTGTATGTCAACCATGTTAGCCATAGTCAAGCTGTGGTTTCGAGAGCAAAGATTCCTGGAGACAGCTCTGCGGCCCGCCCGCTTCCTCATGTTAGTTTGACAGCGCTTGATTCCAGGGTGGTGGTAGCTCATGTTTGCAGCATTCAGTGGGAACACAGCTCCACAGATGCCAATCTTAACACAAATAAAAGCGAGGCCTACCTCTCACTGTCAAGTTAAAGGACATGGCTGTGCTGTCTCAGACCTCAGCAGATACCAGTTAGTGGGAGACAAGACATGTACACAAGGAAATGAAATCGGTCATTTTAAAGGATAAACACTTGCAGAACTCGGTAACAGAGAAGTCACTTGGAGCTAGTATAGTCGGGAAAAACCTCATATTCCATTTGTTCCAATCTTTGAGAAACAAAGGTGATCTCTCCAGAAAGCAATATACACACACTGAAATGGGAGGAAACCTATAAAATTTTTTTACAGATGAGGCCAAAGCAAAAAAGGTCTGGAGTTAGGAGTTAAGATATGACAGACAAGAGAGAGTAAGCCCAAGAATGGGACTTTTCTCTGCTGAAATGATTATACATTACGGCTACCTGCAACCTATGCAAATGTCTTTTCTGGCAGCAGGACAGGCAAGATACAGGAATCCAAACCTATTGCTGTTGAGTCGATTCCAACTCATAGTGACCCTACAGGACAGAGTAGAAATGCCCCATAGGGTTTCCTAGGCTGTAATCTTTACAGAAGCAGACTGCCACATCTTTCTCCCACGGAGCGGCTGGTGGGTTTGAACTGCCGACCTTTCAATTAGCAGCCAAGTGCTTAACTACTGCACCACCAGGGCTCCTTAGATATAGGAATAGGGGGAAAACTGTCCTTTTGGAAAAAGAGAAGATGTGTGTTTTGGTCAGTTCATAGAACGTATGTATTTCCCCCTTAATATGTATATGTGTGCACACATGCATGCACACACACACACACACACACACACACACACACTCATTATTTATGGAATAATTCCAATTTATATATAAGATGCCCTTGTTAATAGAAAAATCTGCATTTTAACATCTATAGCTGTATATGCATGTGAGCGGTGTTTTTAGTGTTAAAGACACAACGAATAGAAACAGATCATTTACCACAAATTGTGCTGTGAAGGGAGCTTACTGAGGGCACTGCAGTAGGAGATATGTGGCTTTCTGTAGTTTAGATATGCAACTGTTTGGCCAATAAGGAGCCCTGGTGGTGCAATGGTTACGAATTCAGCTGCTAACCAAAAGGTTGGCAGTTCGAATCCACCCAGTGGCTTCATGGAAAAAGGACCTGGTGATCTGCTTCTGTAAAGACTGCAGCCAAGAAACCCTATGGGGTAGTTTTTACTCTGTCATATCATGTTGGAGTTGACTTTATGGCACCCAACAACATCAACGTTTGGCCATTAATTTTAATTTGTTTAAGACTTGTTCATTAGACACAAATTTAGTTGTAAAATGGAGTTTTGATGCAAATTTTAATATAAAGAACAGGAAAAGTGAACATTTCTCAAAATGAACATCTTTTCTAAATAAATGTAATTATTTTACATGCAAAGAACAGTGAGATAAATGTTGCCAACAAGTAAATCTTCAATAAAATGAATAAACCAAGGAGTGAGTGAGTGAATAATAGAATGGATT
>NW_004444098.1:5019558-5020784 GCF_000243295.1 Trichechus manatus latirostris | reverse complement strand
TCATCTCTCCACTCCAACGACAAGCTCCCCTAGCATTCTTTTTGTTTGTTTGTATGTTTTTGGCTCCTGTTCCTCTCTCCTCTCTCCCATATCCAGCTTATCTCCACACATAACAATCTCCCCGCTGCATCCTGCCTACCTGCACCATGCGCTTGACATCACACCACCAAGCAGCATAGGCACGGCCTACTGGAACCTGCCCTGCACTGTTTACTGACCGGCTCTGATGGCTGTAGTAAGTGCCACAAACAACCCGTCCCAGTAACTCCTCTTCAGCTAGACCTGCCTTGCCATACCATATCTGAGTGACTGACCCTGCCAATTGGAGAAGGAGGGGAAAAGTACTGTGCCCACAGGTGAGCAAACAACAAAGAACACACAGTCCACCTGCTCAGACATAGTCAAATTTTTTTGAAAAAGAAAAGGGGGGGACAAAACAAACAAATCCACAATCAATAAACGAGAAAAATAACTACTGAATGCCCTGAAGACAGCAGACAATATCAAAACATTTACAAAAACAGGACAGGATGTTTCCAGTAGGCGTCCAAAATAAAACACCAGCTGACTCTCCAGTGGAAGAAAATTCACTAGAACTACCTGATAGGGAATTCAAATCTCTAATACTCAGAATTCTCCAAGAGGTGAGGCAAAAAGCTGACAAACATGAGGAAAAAATAGACAAATTCATGGAAAATACAGACAAAAAACTGGAAGAATTCAGGAAAATAATGCAGGACCAAAATGCCAAAATAAATTCACAACTAGAAATTATACAAAGACAACAATTAGAACTCCAAAAGATAAACAACAAGATTTCAGAAATGGACAGTGTCATAGAAGGGCTGAGAATCAGATTTGAAACAGTGGAAGACAGGATCAGTGGAATTGAAGACAAACACCTGGATGCAACTCTGTTTCAGGAAAACTCATAAAAAAGAACAAAGAAAAATGAAGAGACCCTGAGAGTTATGTGGGATACAATCAAAAGCAAAAATCTGCGAGTGACTGGAATTCCAAAACACGCGGGGAAAACAGAAAACACAGAGAGGATCATTGAAGAACTGCTGACAGAAAACTTCCCGAATATCATGTAAGATGAAAAGCTGGCCATCGAAGAAGCTCAATGACCCCATATAGGAGAGACCCCAAAACAAAATCACCAAGGCATATCATAATCACACTCGCCAAAACCAAAGACAAACAAAGAATCCTGAGAGCAGCTC
>NW_004444098.1:5003955-5013975 GCF_000243295.1 Trichechus manatus latirostris | reverse complement strand
AAAAAAAAAAAAAGCAAAAAAAAAAAATTTATTGGCTATCAGCTCTTAGCTCCCAGGACTTCAACAAATACATATACATATACGTGTGTGTGGATATATATATTTCAAATTAAATATAATCCTATTAAAAACGAGCTGGTGGTAAAAGAAGTTATAACTGCCCATCACACTAAAATAGCAGTTTAGCTAGAGCCATTAATAGCAATTGCCACATTGTGCAAACTCAGATGTAAAAGCACAAACAAAACACAAAGCAGTTGTGCAGAACGTTTGCATCAGAAATTCAAACAGACTTGCCGTAGGAATGGAGTAAAATTTTTTACTCTCATCATGAATATAAATGGACCACAAATATCAGAGCTGCCCATATATTTTAATGAGAACTCTTTGTGAAGGACTTGCAGGTAAAGCGACAGCTCTGGAATATGAAGTGCTGCTGGGATGAAGGACCCATTAAGAGAGTCTATTTTCTTGGTACTCTGATGGGACAGATACGAGTAAGACGGTTGGCATGCCCTCTGAAATACTGAGGCCAACTCTAAAGTTGCGACATGTACCAGCCCTCAGGAACATCTCAAGATATTGTTGGAGAATAAAGAAAATATACTTTAGCGAACCATCTATATAGCATAGTTTCTCAACCTTGGTGCTCTTGACAATTGGAGCCAGATCATTCTTTGTTGTGGGGGGACTGTCCTGTGCATTGTAGGATGGTTACCAGCATCCCACAAGATGCCAGTAGCAAAGCACCTCCTCCCTACAGTGACAACAAAAATGTCCGCTAAAAACCCAAAAATCCCATTGCCGTCAAGTCGATTCCGACTCATAGCAACCCTATAGGACAGAGTAGAACTGCCCCATAGGGTTTCCAAGGAGCTCCTGGTGGATTCGAAATGTCCACTAAAGTGGGCAAAACTGCCCCCATTGAAAAACACTATTTGCAGGCATTTACATAAACCTCTTTGATCAAATGATGTGGCAGATTAGTATAAAACTATCCAGTATTTTATATTCATACAGAACAAACTGCATGAGATACAGTCAGTCTGCGAGGTTTGCCAAAGTGCGGTGCAAAATTTTTCATATTTAATCACAACAGACTGACAAATCTGGAGTGACTGCTTCTTAGGTTTCTTTCAGTGTAAACATTTATAAAACCCTCTAACAATGCTTCCGATAAGCGTATGAAAATTTCCAAGCAGCCTCAGCCAGAAATTGTGATTTGGGACTTAAACCAGAATGGTATCACTGTTTTGCTTCAGGTTCCCTCCCAAATGGAAACATTGATTATTAGCGTTGGAAACTACATGGGAATGATGTTGCTTATATTATACTTTAGATGAAGGAAAACAATTGATTTTGGCTGTTAAATAGAATTCATACATAATATTGATGATAATGTTATTCCCTACAATTCTGAAGATTTCAATAATAGTGATCAGAAACATCTTAGATAAATATTGATACCAGTAAACCAATTGCCGTGGAATCGATTCCGACTCGTGGCAACCCCATGTGTGTCAGAGAGAAACTGTGTTCCATATGGTTTTCAATGGCTGATTTTGGGGAAGTAGATCCCCAGGCATTTCTTCTGAGGTGCCTCTGGATGGACTCGAACCTCTAACCTTTCGTTAGCAGCAGAGTGCATTAACCACCCAGGTACTCTGGTAGTTTATATCAATTACTCAGGGATCAGCTGGGAAAAAAGTCCTTCCTGCAGTGAAGTGGAAATGATGTGGAATATTAGAGAAATACTCTCAATTACAATAACCACTTAAATTAGATTTTTGCCCTTAAACTTCTTCTTAAAACTGGCCAGTAAAAAAAACAAAGAGAAAGTTCATACAGTTCAAAGGTGGTTGACTAGTTGGAGATTTTTTAATCTGAGAAATTAATACTACAAATAAGAAAAATATGCACGTCTCCTCTGCTAAGTTTATTTAAAAATATGTAACCATATTGTTTAATGATAATAGAGCTGAAGATTAAAATGCTTATTGATAACTATTAAAATTATAATGTATTCATAATGATACCAAGGAATTATTCAGATTGGCAAAGAAATGTTGGAAATTTTTAAGAGTAAATAATTATTGAGCAATTGGGGCAACATGTCTGTTTCAACAATAAAGGATAAAAAGAAAGTTAATATATTTTTCCTGAATTGTTCATTTCTTTTTTTTGTTTCTTTGCATAATTTTCCAATGCAGATGATTCATTTAATTTATCACTAAGTGTAATCACATTATCATACCAGCAAAAGACATTTCATATAATTAAATGCATAAATGAGGAAAAAACATTTTTGTTAGTCTGTACATACAAATTACTGGTTCAGAAAACATTGTCACGATGTTATTCACAGGCCCACACATCCAAGCATCTCAAACCTAAACTTTGACTTCTGTAGTTATTTGACATTATTGAAATTATAATCATCTAAAATACACCTCCTTTGAAAGATAAAAACATCTTACTCCAAAGGTTTTTTTTTTTTTAATAGTTATGTTTCCATTGCTAGATCAGTAGTCCTTAACTGGGGACAGTTTTGCAGCTCACGGGACATTTGGAGATGTTTGGAGACATATTTGGTTGTCACAACTGAGGAGGTGGCATCTAGTGGCATCTAGTAGGTGGGGGCCAGGGTTGCTGCAACACAGACTACATTTCACAGGACAGCTCCACTGCCCCTCAACAAAAAAATTCTCCAGCCCAAAATGTCAGTATTGCTGAGGTTAAGAAATCCTGCTCAAGATAAAAGTATTTCCTGGTTTCACCTGTGCAACAAAGCCAGAAACACTCCATTTGGACTGGTGTGCTGAGAATCCCTCTTTGCAGAGGATGTGGCATTTTACCAAAGGGATTTGCCTTCTTCCATGGAAAGAGGAATTTTAACTACCCCTTCTTGCTACTGCCGACGTCTCGCGGAGCAAGAAACGCAATGGAAGATTGAGGGGGCACGAGAAGCAGTCCCAAATGTACAATCATCACACTGGGGTTCTCTAATTGAAGATATCTTCTTTGAGCAGCAAGTCAAAGCAATGCCTTCACTATAAAATGGGAATCGCTTAACATGCTAAGAAAAACACCTCATAAAAATCAGTACAGCTAAAGCTTCAGCAACGAGTTTGGATAACTATCTTTTATTTTTCCTAATGTCAAATGTAAGTGATATTTTGTATTGCTTTAGGAGTCACTATTAAAATTAAACTTTTAACAGCCCTAGGTAAACATCTCCATTTTCCATGAAACTCAGTGATGGCAGAGTAATATGATTGCTTACAGCTGCAAAAGCCTCAGCGTGAACTAAACACTTATTAAACTTTGCTTAAGTTTCTCTCCAATAGCTTATGGTATCTTTTCAAAATAACACCAATTTTTAATACTTCATTTTAAATAATATCCCAGTCAACCACTTAATTAGGTCACGCAATGGTCTTGACACAATAAATGCACATGAATTCAAAAACAAATAGAAAAAAAAAATCCTACAACCCCAAATATAAGTTGCTTTAAAATTTTTACACTTGGGGCTAGGACTGTGTAAGTTACTCATCTTTCACCCCACCCAAATGACTTCCTGTATGTGTAATTTTCCTGAGTGTCTATGATGTTCTTCTTTAGACTACAGGTCATCAACTGTGCCAAGTTTCTGAATGGGGTAGTAGTGGAAGGCTGAGGTAAGCAAAGGGCATCTGGAGTTTATTCCTGCTAAGAAAGAATAACAAAATCTTGCTCAGACATTCCATGTCAAAGATTTGAAAGGGAAAAAATAGTTCTTTTAAATTTCAAATAGACCAGGATGGAACATGTCAGTCATGTAGACTGGAAGGGATCTGATGTTGCTGGAGAAGGAATTTTGCAAAGTATCAACTGGTTTTGGAATGTTGAACACCTCTGGGAAGGGCATACCAATTGAGTACCATAACCCAAAGGGGTGCTCCCAATGATGGGTGAGTAGAGAGGAACTTCAATACCACAAGACAAGCAAGAAACATTATTCCACCTAAACACAGACATCCTGGGTTCATTTAATGACTACTTACTGAGCCCCTACTAGGTACCAGGAATGTGGGTGCTGGGGATAAAAAGATATGAATAGTTGGTTCTGAGCCTGACTTCACAATGGTACCTAGAACTTTTGGGTCAAACACAGCCTATGTTTGAGGGCAATCTTATGCTAAAGAGGAACATAAGCTGAGTTTATCAGAGCAAGAAGACTGAATCTTTATTTACAACAGGCTTTGGTACAGAAGTTACTCCAAATCTTTGACTAATCTGCTTTATTACTAGGGACTCTACAGTATGGTCAAAGGTATCAACAGAGCCACTGCTGATTTAATCAGCACCTAGCCAGCATCTCCGGACATGTACTAACATGGCACCCTCTCAAGCAACATTTGGCGGTAGTTCATACTGAATCCCTTTCATTACACAAAAATCACTTTCGCTTTGTAAATGCTATTGTTTTAGTATTAGATTGGTAGGTAATTTTTTTTTTTTTGCATTTTACTGAAGGAAGAATAAAAGAGTTATCACATCTGAACTTCGTACATTCGTCCAGAAACACCTGAGCATTACTCTGTCATGCGGTAGATGTATCTAAGGTGCAGGAGGAACGTGTCCATTGATTTAGTTGACCAGCATAAGACTGGATGAGGTGGGGAGCAGTACGGAGTCATGGGGAAGCTGTACTGGGGACGGCAGCCCCAGATGTGGATTCTAATCCAGATGCAACATTGATTGAATGATTTGGAGGCAAATTACTTACTTGGCTTACTTTTCAAAGGGGAATAAAATCTTCACTCTAATAAAGTTTTGTGAGGATTGAGTATAAGATATGTGAAGCACGAAGTTCTTAGACGTCAATAATTGTTCATCAGTTGAATACGGTGTATGAACGCTCTCTTCTTTCCTCTGCCATGTCTCAAACTGTTCAGCCATATTGGTTAAAATCCCAAGGATGCCTACTAACTCTGTCAAGAGTTAATGACAGACATGTGTCCTAGTAGAATGTCTAGTCTATCCTCATCGTTGTTGAGTATTTCTGGGGAAATCTTTGTTTCTACTGCCTGTTTTGGGTGTTTTCTTTCTTCACCACCAAAACTGTTCTACTAAAACATTTCAGAGTCTAGAATTATTTTGGTGTCCTGACTTGCTAAAAGGCACCTGAGGCTTTGGGGTATGTTGTTGCTATTGTTGCTAGCTGCTGTCGAGTGGGTTCCGACTCATAGCGACCCTATGTACAACAGAACGAAACACTGCCTGGTCCTGCGCCATCCTCCCAATCATTGCTATGCTTGAGCCCACTGTTGCAGCAGCCACTGTGTCAATCCACCTCATTGAGGGGCTTCCTCTTTTTTGCTGACCCTCTACCAAGCATGATGTCCTTCTCCAGGGACTGGTCCCTCCTGATAACATGTCCAAAATATGTGAGATGAAGTCTCGCCATCCTCGCTTCTAAGGAGCATTGGCTGTACTTCTTCCAAGATAGATTTGTTTGTTCTTCTGGCAGTCCATAGTATATTCAATATTGTTCATCAGCACCATAATTCAAAGGCATCAATTCTTCTTTGGTCTTCTTTATTCATTGCCCAGCTTTCACACGCATATGAGGTGACTGAAAACACCATGGCTTGGGTCAGGCACACCTTAGTCTTCAAAGTGACACCTTTGCTTTTCAACACTTGAAAGAGGTCTCTTGCAGCAGATTTGCCCAACGCAATGCATCGTTTGATTTCTTGACTGCTGCTTCCATGGGCGTTGATTGTGGATCCGAATAAAATGAAATCCTTGACAACTTCAATACTTTCTCCGTTTCTCCATTTGGGGTATAGAAATTCTAATTTAAATTTAATTTTCAATACATTCAGTCCAAAGAATATTAAGCCACAAAGCTAGATCGTTCTTCTGACCAAATAACTGAATGTTCTAACCAAAATCTCCCAGGGCTACAAAATAGCTAATTCTGTAAAACAATCAAGAGGTATTATGGTGACTCATTAGAAGAAGCAAGTGTTAGCATTGAGCTCCGTCCTCTAAATGACAGCTCTAACATTTTTGTAAATAGACTAATCCCATTACACCTACACATGAACCAATCCCAAACTTTAATGGTGAACTTCACGAAGGCTGACAATCCTGGGCAATGGCTGGCACCAAGGTTATGAAATCATTACAGGAAGTTCCCAGAGCTGCTGCTAGAGCTGTGATGCATCTGTTCTCTGCAAGACGGTCAAGATCTTATGGATCAACCTTGCAGTAGTACTTTTTCAATATTTCACAAGTCTGCTTTGAGTATTCAACAATCTTATCACTGTTATTGTTACTGTCATCAGTAGATCGAACATAAGTTTGTTTGGCCAGGGCAACTCAGATGAGTGACAAATCGGAAACATTTGAAGCCACTTTTTCCCCTCACCTATCTGAAATCAAGTTCTGAACTTGACAGCTGTTTGAATGGGTTGATTAATTTAGTAATTAATACAGTCTTCCCTCTGTATCTGAGGGGGATTGCTTCCAGGACCCCCGCAGATACCAAAATCCACAGATGCGCAAGTCCCTTATATAAAATGGCGTAGTATTTGCATATAACCTACGTACATCCTCCCGTATACTTTAAATCATCTCTAGATGACTTATGATACCTAGTACAATGTAAATGCTATGTACGTAGTTGTTATACCGTATTGTTTAGGGAATAACGACAAGGCGAACAACGCTCCAACAACAAGTGCTGTAGAGAGACTGAGAATCTGTGAAATGGCGGAAGGCTACAGCTGGGGATGCTTACACATCACTGCATTCGCGTGGATTCAGTGTAGTGCTGACGCATGGCAAATTCAAATTTTGCTTTTTGGAACTTTCTTTCTTTGTCCCTTCAATCCGCGGATGTGGAACCCGCGAATACGGAGGGCCGACTGTAATCCTACTAGCTCTTATTTCTGTTACCTATCCCATCACCTTCCAATAAGTTGTTCCAGAATTACATCTGTGTTACAGTATATTCACAAGCAGATTCTGGCCATCATTTTATAATAATAATCACAAAAGCTAACAATTGTTTGGAGCCCTGGTGGTTAAGAGCTCGGCAGCTAACCAAAAGGTTCAAATCCACCAGCCACTCTTTGGAAGCCCTATCGGGCAGTTCTACTCTGTCCTATAGGGTTGCTGTGAGTTGGAATCAAGTCGATGGCAACAGGTTTGGTTTTGGGTTTGGGCCTGCTACTGTTCTAAACATATCCCAATGTGCTGTTAAAAATCCTTAGGATGCCTACCAAATTTCTCAAGGATTAATGAGATACACATGGGTCTGAAGATTTTAAATTAATACTTGGGTGTGAGTGTTTCAGCCAGGTAAATATTTTCCGTCTGGACTATTTCAACTCTGAATTATCCAAATAATTATGTCAAAAATTTTCAAATTTAATTTATCACACAGAGAAGGCCTCTGTGTGAAGTGGTGGTAATTTAAAGTAATTAGTGATCATATTTATTGGAATTTGCCTTTGCCTATTTTCTCCTTCTGAATTTACAGGGAGCCTATAAGAGTTCAAACAAAGTGTATTTTTGGCAAAGGACCTTCCTGCTTTGTCTGCATTTTACTACTTCCTTTGCACCTGGGAGCAGCTATTTTAATACTGTCTAGACAATCACTCCCAGCTTGAAAGGTCTTTTCCTTTCTTTTCACATGGTCACTGAACATGGAGGGTAATAAATAGATGATGCTGGCACTCCCTCACCCAAGATATTATTACAATAGTATCAGAAATAAGAAGGTGTTCACTGTGGCTCACAAAAGTCTGAGACTTTAATATACAGCCCCGGGCTTCAACCAATTGGTCAACCTTTAAACCAGTAAGGTCTCTACCCTCCATATTTCTATAGATGAAGTATTAGCATCATACTTTTTGGTTGAAGCATATGAAATGGTTAATAATGACCATTTTTAGTCTATAAATATGACAATTTCAAATGATTCAACCCAAGAGATTTGGACAGAATCTGGAGGTGGTCTGGTTCAATGTCCCTTCTCCAGTTCCCAGACAACAGTTTCCTGGGCTTGACCAATGGCCCAGAATGCTTGGCTGCTACGGGTCCCCCTTGTCACTGTAGGGGAATAACAGAGCAAAGCATGATCCCCAGACATGCTCCACATGCTTGTCCTAGGTATCTTCTCAGGGTCACTAAGGAAGATCCTAGGTAGACACAGAGAAAGTCTACTTCATCTCTTGCAGATTGTCTTTCAAGTCATAAGAAACACCTTTCAAGCTCTCCATAGGACTCCTTGGACTGATCTGTACCCAGGTTCCTTGACTGATCATGAGAATAGTTCCTGAACTATGAGTTAGCTCGGGGATCTAAAGTCAAAGCCTTTCTTCTGAACACAAATGTGAGCATTAGAAACAAAGCAGCCCAAAAACTTTGAGCCAAGGGCACAGGGAATTCCACCTTGATGCTGCTCGTGACAGAGAACTTACCCTGAGCCAGGTCCTTTCCCTGAGCCAGACCTCTGAATTCCAAAGTCACATATCTGTCTAGGGTTTTCACATCCCCACGTAGCTGTCTAATGGGTTTCTCTAGTTTAATCCGTCCAAAAATCGAAATTTTGATTGTTTCCCTGACAATCTCATTTTTCTCTCAATATTTTCATCATGTTAGTAAACTACCCACCCAGCTACTGGAGCAAGAACTTGGGAATCCCATTTGATTTTCCTTTTCCTTCGCCAGCCCTCATTTCCACATCTAATCAAACACCTAGTTCTGCTGTTTCTACCTCTAGAATATATTTCAAGTTTATCCTACTCCTTTCTCCATCTCCACAGCCACTGCCCAAGCCCAGTCTGCCATCAGCAGTCAACTGGACAATCCCCACAGCTCAACTGGCCCCCTGTGTCCTCTTGTTCTCTTACAATCAACTGTCTACACAGAACTCAAAACATCAATCAAATCATCCCCAATACAGACCCATTACCATTCAGTGGCTTGCCTCTGCAGTGGAATGAAGTACATTTGCCTTACCTAGTAGGCCCTGCCTATCTGTCCGCAGAGCCTCAAACTATGTCCCCTTTTCTCACCAGGCTCCTGATACTCTTTTTACACATGCTGTTTGTTCCCTCTGTCTGGAGTGACTGCCCCACGTGCCCTCCTCCCCTTGCTCACTTCACATAGCTGACTTCTTCTTGCCCTTGGGTCCTCAGAATAAAATGCCACTTCTCAGAGCAAACTTCTCTAACACTCCATCTAAATTAGATTTTGCCTTCTGGTATCTGTTACCACAGGAACCTGTTTGTTTCCTTCACAGCATTTACCACAATTTGGAATTACTGATTTACTCTTTATTATCTTGTTTCTAGATGGAAAGCTCCTGTAAGAATCGGGACCGTGTCGGTCTTGTTCATCCTTTCATCCCAGGCACTTAGTAGATGCTCAATAAATGGTTGTTGCATGAATGAATGGAAAGGAGAAAAAGTTACATTAGTACACTTCCAACAGATCAGTGGTTTCCAGAGCCTGAGGAAGGGAAAGGTTGACTATAAAGGGGCAGAACAAGGGAGTTTTGGGGGTGACAAAACTCTTCGTATCCCAATTGCAGTGGTGGTTATACAACTCTATGCATTTGTCAAAACTCATAGAACTGTACCCCCAAAAGGTGACTTTTACTGTATGTAAATTAAAAAAATTAATTAATAAATCAATTATGACTCCAATGCCAAGTTAACCCAGAAAAAAAAAATCTAAGAACCCAAGGATTGTAAGTTTGGGGCTCTTTTTTTTTTATTTCATTTTATTATTTTATTGTACTTTAGGTGGAGGTTTACAGAACAAATAGTTTCTCACTAAACAGTCAATACACATATTGTTTTATGATATTGGTTAACAACCCCACGACATGTCAATACTCTCCCTTCTCGACCTTGGAGAACCTTTTTTTTTTTTTTGGTGAAAATATACATAGCCAAAGATATACCATTTCAAAATTTCTACATGTACAATTCAGTGACATTGATTATGTTCTTC
>NW_004444098.1:4992882-5003349 GCF_000243295.1 Trichechus manatus latirostris | reverse complement strand
GGCTGCTCACAGGCTTTTAAGACCCCAGATGCTACTCACCAAGGTAGAATGTAAAACATTGTCTTCAAAAACTGTTTTATGCCAATTGAGCTAGATAGCAAGTCAGTCCCTCAGGGAGTTTGGATGCGTCTATGGGGGTCTCTTTTTTTGGGGGGGCGGAGGGAGTCAGTTAACTTCCTGTATTCATGGTCAAGTGCTGACTCAAATCATACTTCCCCATTTCTCGTTTATCAGTTTAAAGAAAGGAAACTGGAAACAAAATAAAGAGGTAGAGGATAAACAATACAAGAAAAGGCACAGAGCTAAAATAATATTTAAAATAATCATGTGATAAAATTTCATTTGTGACATTTGGCTCTGTTTGTATTGGATCACCCCAGCAGTGCGGTGGCTGTGGGTTGATTTCATAATGGCGCCTCCCTCACATCCACCCATGGCTGACCTCTGCTTTGTACAGTTGATAATGACTAAACTTCACAGATTATGCTGGCAAAATCGACTCCTTCCCTGGAGAGCTGTAACACACAGTGAAGTATAGTTTCATAGCCGAACAATGTCTCTTTCTCAAAATATATCACCGTCAACTTTCATTAGAACAAAGTTATATGGGCTGATAAATTGCTGTCTTTTGCCAAATTATTACTCATCACTGTATAGTCACCCAACATATGCTGCTGAGAAATTCTGTCCTATCAGAGAAAAAGCAGGATGCAGAGGTATTATTAGATTATTTAGACATGACTTTACTTGCGAAAGCCAGCACATGACATATGAATTTCATCTTGGGCCCTTTGCTGCACCCACCCCCACTATTGACTTTTGTCCATCAGAACATGTTGATGGATATACCATTGCAAAATGAAATTTCTGGCTATCTGACTTGGATTTGGGGAAAGGGAAATGGTGAGCTAATTTCCTCTTTTATCAAACTGAATCACTGAGCTCGCTCTGTTGCTATGCACTCGCATAAGTCAATGCCATAGCAACCTCCTGATTTGCTCTTAAACAGACAACACCAGAACGATCCTAATAAGAGCTTTTTTTTTAAATCCTCTTAAAATGTTATACTGTATTTTACACTACACGGTTATTTAGTTCTCCTTTTCGAAGTCTTATCGTTGCTAAAAATGAACAAAAATAGTTGCTGTCAAGTTGATTCCTACTCATGGTGACCCCGCTGCTAACTGCCACATAGAACATCAAAGCTTAGTACTTACCAAAATTCTCCAACAGCTTCCCTTTATTCTTTCCACTCCCTAGATGATAATTAAAAGTTTGCGGTATAGACTGGATTCCTCTTTATAAGGATCCTACATTTAAATGGAGTTGAAATATATAATTTGAAAAATCGTGCCAGTTTCTAGAAGGAATGAACACAAAATCTTCACTATCAAGGGATTCAGAAAACATCTACAGGCAGAGATAAGAGCATCTTCTAGTTTCTATGAGCTCTTGCTGGAGAAAATGAGGGACAGGTACTCTTGAATTCTACGGACACTTTGGAGTTTAGATTTTTCATCTACAAAATATGCTGTAATATCTAATTTTAGACTAGTTTAGGAAAAGTCGATCTAAACTGAGAAAATGTTGATTGTTTATATTTTGATTATTTTTGTACGTTTTCCCACCAAAAGTATGTTCTTTCTTTCTACTATGGAAACATCATTTACAAAACCCACCATCTAAATCACTGACATCTATAAAATGATTTCCTGACTGACAGGATGAATAATTGATTTATTCTCAAAATGTCTATTGAAATAGGTTATCACATTCCTTATTTAACGCAAATATTATTTAGCTGTCTGTGCTAATACTTCAATTAGCTACGGAATTAAGATTCGTTATTTTATACTGAGGCAATAAATACTAAATAATAAATATTTAAGATAGCCTATCCATCTTTCCACGGTCATATGGTTAACGTATCTAACGCTAGGGGAATTTTGTTCAAGTCAGTTTTCATTTGCGCATCTACTTATAGTTTGAAGGATGTGTACCTTAGAAAACATTAACTTGCTTAATGACCGGGTGCATTGTAAAACGTCTCGGTGAACTGGCATCTTTTCTCTTTTGATCGGGTGGGTTAATTGTACATTCTTAACACTAGGCTTGTTCTTGACAAGGAGCTGATGACAGCTGGCACCTTTCGTGCTTAGAAGTGGGAGAAAAACGTTCAATTCCACAGGATTGCTCTGACTGTAATTATAGAACTAGAAGGCCCTTTCCACTTCTTGATGAATCATATTGTTACTTGTATATCTATGATGAAGTCATCTTTTGCCTGTTAGGAATATTAATTTGTAGTTTTAACAGATGACCCCTGAAGTTGATACTCGTTGCTGTCAAGTCAATTCTGACTTATAGCAACCCTACAGGACAGAGTAGAACTGCTCCTTTGGATTTCCAAGGCTGAAATCTGTACAGAAGCTGACTGCCACATCTATCTCCTGTGAAGCAGCTGGTGGGTTCAAACCACTGACCTTATGGTCAGCATCTGAGCGCTTAACCACTGTGCCACCAGGGCTCCTTCTGAAGTTAATAGTCATCTGAAAAGCTAGTATAGAAACTCTTAAGCTTTAGATCAGTGGTTCTCAAAGAGTGGCCCCCGGGTCAGCAGCATCAGCCTCACCTTGGAACTAGTTAGAAATGCCAAGTGCTTGAACCACGCCCCAGACATACTGGATCAGACACACCAGGGTGGGGCCCAGCAGTCAGTGTTCTAAGCAGCCCTCCAGGGGATTCCAATGCATGCTCAAGTATGAGAACCACTGTCTTATAGAATACATATTTTTTTTTATATTGGATCATAACCCATTACCCATTGCCATCGAGTCAATTCCAACTCATAGCAATCCTACAGGACAGAGTAGAACTGCCCTATAGAGTTTTCAAGGAGCGCCTGGTGGATTCGAACTGCTGACCTTTTGGTTAGCAGCCGTAGCACTTAAACACTACGCCACCAGGGTTTCCTACTGGATCAGACATGTACTTAATTTGAGAAATAGCGCTTTTCTTCTTTTTGATGCTGTGGGGGTTCTATGTCTGTGTGTTTTCTTATTTTAAAATGAAGATCTAAATATGAAGATTTCTGCAAGTCCCAGTGTGGTTATGACACAAGATCGCCTAGTTCCTGAAAAACGAAAGTCACTGTAAACATTTTCAATGCCAAGGGCAACTTACTCAAAATATGTTTTATTAGCAGCAATAATGAGAGGATGACTATTTGAATAATCTAGCAATTTGGCACTGAAGAAAGAATGATGACTGGGAGGGCCTTTAGTCCAGCACTTACAGGCTAAATCAGAGTTTCCCAAGCTCAGCACTATTGACATCTGGGGCCAGATGAGGCTTTGTGGTGAAGGCTGGCTGTCCTGTGTACCATAGGATGTTGAGCAGCATCCCCGGCCTCCAATCACTAGATGCCAGCAGCACCACCACTCCCAGTTGTGAAACCAAAAATGTCCCCAGACATTGCTAAATGTCCCCTGGGAAGGAAGCAAACTGTCCCCAGCTGACAGCTACTGGGTTAAATGATTTGGACCAATTCCACTAACCCGGGGGTTCTCAACCTTGGCCTACAGAGTAGAAACGATTAAAAATACTGATGCCCACAGTCATGCCAGCCTGGTTGTGTCAAATCTCTGTGGGTGGGTTCAAGGATTGGGCATTTTTAAAAGTTCACCAGGTGGTGATAAGGCGCAGTCAAGACAAGATAAGCATTGCACTGACATGCTGTGCCTTAATTTCCTTACCTGGGAGATGGGTGTAATGTCACCTGTTCTAACCACTACACAGGGATGTCGTGAGGATCGAATGAGAGCGTGTTCCTGAAAGCACTTGGACCACAAAGTGTTAACTATGTTAAAGGCAGCAGAGAAAATGAATGCATTTTTTAAAGTTGCCATGGAAATGAAAAGCTGTAGCCAGCAATTTATCATGAATTAAGATGATTTATATTCACCATCTCTTAGAAGCAAGCCCCCTTCACAACAGGAAGAGATTCGAGGAATTTGCAGAGTCTCTCACAGGAGTGAACCTGCGGCATTACTTAGCCCTTGATGGACAGAAAACTTTAACAAACCAGATCAAATTGCTCATATTGCACAGTAACGATGATCTGGACGTAGAAAATAAGACCAGTATGCTTTCTATCCTCTCGGCTCTCAACAACTCATTTCGATAAGTGGAGAAGAATTCAGACTCGTCTGAAGATAAAGAGCCTCTTTATAAATTGTGAGAATGAGGAAAAATCTTACACATCAAAAGTCTTCTATAGGCTTCCACTGTGTCTGAAATTCTTTACTTCTTAAAAAAAAAAAAAAGATAAAAATACTTGAAGCAAACCATACCGGATGTTAACAGTTATTAGAGCTGAGTGACAAGTACATAGATTTTTGTTTTAGTTTCTTTGTACTTTTCTTGGTTTCTAATATTTGATTTAAAAAAAAACAAAAACAAAGATGTTAAAATCAGTTTGAACAAAGCACCAGAGAATATCCAAGGGAAAATAAAGAGGAAAACAGGTTTTGCTTGGTGCCAGGTGACCAAAGAGACCCCACAGGATGGAAAGGCCATCTGGAGGCCAGAGGTGACATCCCGCAGTGTCTGCCTCAGTTTACATTGCTGCCATATGCAGGCAGGGGCCCTTAGGCCTTTGATATTCAAGTTCAGTTTTACATTTGCCCAGCATGTAAGGAAATCTTATTACACCTACTCCTCACTTACTATCTCATTACCCGACATTGTGCATTTACGACAATAGTAAAAAACCTACTATCCGACTCTTTTGCACATTAACAATGTATGTCTGGGAGTAACGAACGCTGAGCTGCAAGGCGAGAGTAATGCTGGCTGTGATAGTTGAGGTTACGTGTCAACTTGGCTAGGCCGTGATTCTCAGTGGTTTAGCAGTTATGTCATGATATAATTTGGCAGTTCTGTAACGATGTAATTTGGCAGTTCTGTAATGATGTAGTCATCCTCCACTTTGTGATCTTATTGGTCATTATCTGTTTTCTCATAACATCGATTTTGGCGTAACGACCTGGTCTTTGGAACCTAACCATGTTGATAAGTGAGGAGTGGGTGTAGTTTATTTTTTCGTATGTCCTACCAGCTTTTAAACTAGAAAACTTAACAGGAACCATCCACTTCTGCTCTCTGTTTAAGTCATGAAAGTGTGTGACTCCTGCCCTCCTTCTTTCATCTTGCTAGAAAACAACATGGTACCAATGAGGCATTGTACACGAAAGACAAGGGGAGGACCACTTCGTAGGCACATCTTTTAAAAGAACCAATTAGTCTAAAGCACTACCATTCACATGTGGGCTGTGGGCAGATAAGCAAAGTGATTTTTCTCCTAGACTAGGAGTCAGCAAACTACAACCTGCAGGCCAAATCCAGCCCACTGTCTGCTTCTTAAATAAAGTTTTATTGAAACACAGCCAGGTCCATTCCTTTAGATATTGTCTAGGGATGCTGTGGGCTACAATATCAGAGTTGTAGTAGTTGAGTATCGTTGCCACAAAAACTGTATGGCCCACAAAGTCAAACGTATTTATCATCTAGCCCTTTAGAGAAAAAGTTTCCCAACTCTTGTCCTAATGAACGAAATGAGTTACCATCGGTCAGTTGTGACTCATGGTGACCCCATGTGTGTCACAGCAGAACTGTGCTCCATAGGGTTTTCAATGGCTGATTTTGGGGGGGGGGCAGCATATAGCCAGGCCTTTCTTCCAAGGTACATCTGGGTGGACTCAAACCTCCAACTTTTCAGTTAGCAGCCAAGTGCATTAACCATTTGTACCACCTAGGGACACTCTTGTCCTAGAGTATTAAAATGTAAAAATTTTCCCACAGAAACAATTATAATCAGGGATTGGACAAAATCAAATGTTTTCCAATGGCTGTTTGTATTGTAATTGTAGGATAATATATGTTTATGCTATATTTTTCTTTTAATACTAGTAAAACAAAAATAAAGATCCAAATAGTAATTATTAATTATCAAACATTATCACATTTATCTTTAAAAATCTTGTATGTTTTACAAAAGAAGCCTAAGAGAGGATGTCTTGATTAATAATTCAACACTATTTATTTGGAAGTCTTTCAGTCTGGCTCTTTCCTGTAGTAAAACTATTTTATTTGTATTGCTATTTGCAGCTGAATAACTGCATTACATGTACAAATACTTATGGAAATTTATTGAGCAAATAAGCTTCTCTTTTTAAAGAAAAATAGACATTTCGGTTGCATGCTAAATAGAAATATTAAAAAGTAACAATGTCTTTCAGTCCTTTAGAAGATAACCACGTCTATATAGAGTAAGGAGCCCTGGTGGTGCATTGTTAAAACGCTCGACCGCTAACCAGATGCTTGGCGGTTCGGATCCACCAGCCGCTCCAAGGGAGAAAGATGTGGTTGTCTGCTTCTGTAAAGATTTACAGCCTTGGAAACCTATAGGGTTGCTATGAGTCGGAACTGACTCGATGACGGTGCATTTGGTTTTTTGGTATAGAGAGTAAAGCAGTACTTACGTTTCACGGTAAATAAAACCCGATGCCGTCGAGTTGATTCTGACTCGCAGCGGCCCTACAGGACAGAGTAGAACTGTCCCATAGGGCTTCCAAGGCTGAAATCTTTATGGAAGCAGACTGCCACATCTTTCTCCCACAGAGTGGCTGGTGGGTTTGAACCACCAACCCTTCAGTTAGCAGCTGAGCACTTAACCACTGCACCACCAGGGCTCATTTCACGGTAAATAATAGCCTATGTTTAGTGCATTTCATCTGCCTGGATTTGCCACTGTTTGGGGAAAATTTACGGAGGTGCTTTTGTAACTACATAAAATTGTATCATTCCCAGCAGCCTCATAAATTGAAAAGTATACCTTACTGATATGTTTTCCTTTGTTTCTCCTTAAAATGAGCCAAAAAAGGAAAATAGTAAGTAATAAAACAAAGTGAGCACAGAGCTATGGTTGCCAAGGCAACCATAATCATCGTTCCTTTGAACCTCGGTGGAGCATCCACTGCAGTTCAATCCAAGTTCATGTTTCCTCAAGAAGTTTATGTAAGTTCAAAGTCCTTATTACATACAACAGTATCATTCTAACCGGCAGGTGATGATAGGGAGGTAGGATAGTAACTGAAATCCCTATGACTTTCTTATTATGAAAGAGAGTTGGGAAAACACCACTTGCTAGCACACGGCATGGAAAAGAACGTTTCCTTCCATTCCATTCCATTCCATTCTGAATGCACCTGTGGCACTCTGCTGGCTACTGCCATGTACAGCTACGTGAGCTCCACCCATTTGCTATGGTTAGTTGCCGTCAAGTCGATTCTGACTCGTGGCAGTCCCATCTGTGCAGAGGAGAGCTGCTCCATATGGTTTTCAAGGCTGTGACCTTTCAGAAGCAGATCACCAGGCCTTTCCTTTAAGGTCCCTCTGGGTGAGTGCCAACTTCCACCCCTTCCCCTGGTAGTTGAGCACTTAACCCTCTGTGTTACCCAGGGACTTAGATAATGTAATAAATACAGATTAAATGAGCTGCAATCCCCATATAGAGTCCCACGGCCCCACAAAACTATGACATACTTGACAGAAGTGCTGGTACCGAAACTCCACAAATTACCATCTGTGGACATTTTACTTAAGGGTGAATATTTATGGCCATCAGTTTGTCTTCAGAGTGGAGAGAAGAAACTATTACCCCTCATTTGTGTCACATTTGACGGTGTCTTCAGGACTGAAAGGAGCCCTGGTGGCGCAGTGGTTAAGAGCTCGGCTGCGAACCAAAAGGTCAGCAGTTCGAATCCCCCAGCCCCTCCTTGGAAACCCCATGGGGCAGTTCTACTCCGTGCTGTAGGGTCGCTATGAGTCGGAATCGACTCGACGGCAATGGGGTCAAGACTGAAAAGGATTTTGTATTCTCCGAGAGATGGTCAATATCTTGGAGGGTGAGCAGCCAGATGTGGCTTCACTGGACCCTAAACAATCTTTGCTCACATTTGCAGCTCGGACACGCCCCAATTCCAAATGTCTGCAAAGATGGTTGGGTGTTTGAAAGTCCCGCTGCACAGTGGATTTGGTTCCCAAGCCAGGCAGCATGGTGCCAGTTAACTCATAATGCACTAGAATATTACTGAATGCACTAGGATGGGAATAATCACTTTTGTCAGAAAAACTAAACGAGATCAGTACCCCAGAATACTAGCCATCAAATTTAGTAACCAGAGTGGTCACTTAGATGGAGATGTTCTGGAAATATTAGAAATAAGCATGCGTAAAGAAGGAATGCTGCTTGAATTGTAGGCTATATTGAGGCCTGAGAGCCCGCCCGGTACAATGGAAAGCAACCCAACCTGGGAGACACCAGGTCTTCAGAGTCGGTGAGTGTGCACTTGAAGTCTTGCTCTGGCTCTAAATGCCTGTTGACTTTGAGCAGTAAGAGAACCTCCTAAGCTTCAGTTTTCTCCGCTAGAAAACTAGAATATGACCCCCTGCCCTGCAAGGTTGTTGTGAGGGTAAAATGAAACAGTGCAAGTCAACCCAGCGCCTGGAACTTGGAGGATCTTCCATAAGTGACGGACACTCTTGCTGTTGCTTATCAACACCCATCCCAGCGCTGCCCTCACAAACTGTAGCCTTGCTCAAGCCACTTAACCCCTGTGGGCTCCAGTTCCCTTTGCTACAAAATGAACGGGTTATATTAGGATGATTCCCCATGGACCTTCCACTCTGAAAATCCTGTATGCTCAGTTTTACTTCCGCAAGTTATGTAATTATGGCGCTGGGTAAAATAATGAGATCTTTTAGAGAGAATATTCGCTTAGCTATTAAGTATTGTGAATTGCCCATGTTAAAATTCTAGACTCAGAACCCTAAAATATTTTCTTTCCCTTACAAAAAAACCTCTTGAAGGAAAGTTTTCCCTTTCTCAGCAGTTTAAACTCCAGAGAATTTTGTAATGTTTGGGAGGGGCTGAAGGGGCCCAGTATTTTAAAAATGAATGTAATTTGGCGCTGAAGTCTTCCTTTTGTATTTATAACTATGTCCCAAAATAAAATCATAGAGAAGAGAAGTGTGGCTCAGAAATATCAAGAAACCTCGTAAAAATCCAGCAGGTTTTCATATACCTACATTTTAGTTCATTTACGCTTTAAATTTGGTATTCGTTTACAAGTTCACACATTTCTCCTGCCCAGACCAGGATGAATTTGACAATTTGCAAATCACGAAAAAAGGAGGAAAACAAGTTACTAAACAAATTATATTCCGCTTTGGGTCCTATATCCATCCCCATAAGATAGCTTTAATGCAGCACTTATAAAGACATTTACTTGAGATTAGCAGAAAAGAATTTACTAGTTGGCATCTAATCTTTTTAAAAAATGTTTCCTGATTGTTTCAAGTGTGTTTTTTTTTAAAATAATATTTTATTATGTTTTAGGTGAAATTTTACATAGCAAATTAGGTTCCCCTTTAACAATTTTTATATAAATTGTTCCCTACCATTGGTTACAATTTTTACAATGTGTCAGCATTCTCATTATTTCCATTCTGTTTGTTCTGTTTCCATTGATCTAGCTTCCCTTCTCGTCTCTGCCTTCTCATCTTTGCTTCTGGGTAAATGTTGACCATTTGGTCACATACACCGCATCTTTACGCAAATAACATGAGCCCTCTGTGTTTGTTTGCCAGCCATGCCCTCCCCCTATTGCAAGGCACCCTCATAAACGCCACCATGCCAATCTTCTTCCACATGCTGCTGTAAAAAAAAAAAAAAAATTAGCATAGCACACTTACCAAAATACCTTGACAAAGGTGGGTACAGCCGGCAAGCAAACACAGAAGGCACACCGTTATTTGCATAAAAATACGGCAGTTAATTGTTTAAGGAAGCATATTACTCACGAGTGATATTGTTTATTTTATAATCCAATCTATTATTTGGCTGAAAGGTGACCAGCAGAAATAGCTTCAATTCCAAGTTCAAAGGGTATCTTAGGGCAATAGTCTCAGGGATTCCTTTAGTCTTTATCAATCCAGTAGGTCTGGCCCTTTTAGGAATTTGAGTTTTGTTCTACATTTTTTTCCCATTCTATCCAGAACCTTCTACTGTGTCCCTGGTCAGAATAGTCCGGTAGTGGTGGTAGCTGGGCACCAGGTAGTTCTTCTGGTCTCAGGCTAGAAGAGGCTGTGGTTCATGTGGGCTGTTAGTCCCATGGACTAGCTTCTTCTTTGAACCTTTGATTTCCTTCATTCTTTTTGGCTCCATACGAGTACACACCAACAATTGTATCTTAGATGGCCACTCATAAGCTTTTAAGACCCCAGATGAGACTCACCAAACTAGGATGTAGAACATTACCTTTGTGAACTATGTTATGCCAATTGATTCAAGTTATCCCACCAGACTATGGTGGCTTCTAGTCTTTAAAAATCTCTTTAAAAAAA
>NW_004444098.1:4986246-4992782 GCF_000243295.1 Trichechus manatus latirostris | reverse complement strand
TATATATATATATATATTCAAAGATCTCCCAGGGGAGAAAAAATCTTAATTCTGATACTTTCGACAAAACAAAAAAAAGTTTGAAATATTTCAAAATACACGAGTGAAAAAGACCTCTCTTAGTACATGCACAATTTTTAAATTCCTTAAAGCATATCTTGATATGAACAACACACTTTCGGGTCATAGTCAAATTACACACACACACACACACACACACACACACACACACCTCAAACCACTCACTTCTCCCATTTCCTCCTATAACCAGAAAACAGAATGCTTTACTGCAACCATGCACACCCTCCATTTGCATAAAAAGAATGGCTTTAACCCATGAAAGAAACCCAAGAGTATAATCAGGGCTGACACTAGTCGAAATGAATAAAAATTTTTTACAATACAAATAGACCTTCAATTCGAATATATTTGTGCCTAGATAAACAGTTACTATCTTAAAGTTAACATTCGTATTACATAATTAAATACAGGTGACCTAGAAACACCCAGCTTACAAATATCCTGTACATGGGAACAGCCGACCCAAGAGAGCCACACGAGGAACAGGGGCAGCCTCTCCCCAGACTTGCAGGTGGGAGAAGGATTCCCTTAAGATTCACCTGACCTCTTCCTGCTGGAGGTCAAGGAGTCAGAGTTGGTAGTGCTTAGAGTCAAAAGGGGAAATGGGGAGCCTTGCTTCTCATACCAGCGCAGCACTCCCCTCGCACCATTCTCACCAAGGGATCCATTTCCCATACATGTTACCCAGAAGGCTTTGGTTCCAAGGCCGGTCCATCTGAAATCTGTTGGACCTGCAGTGCTGCTGGAACTGTGCTATTAATACTAGGCTGGCTTCCCACTTGGAGCCCAGCTCTAGCCCTGACAGTACTTGTCAGCTCTACTATGGTTAAATAGACTTGTGGGCGGTCCTGGGAGTCTGCCAGTTAGAACATCCTTTCTGTGGGAAAATTCCTGCTGAGTCCCAAACAACTGACTGATAAATACAGTTTTGGACCACACGTTGGGTGACCTTTGGCACTAACAAATCAGTCCTCACCTCTCCCTTTTGGAAATGGTTGGGTGATCCTTACAGTAAGGCCTTGCACAGACACGAGGCAGGTCCAACACTCACTGCATGACCTACTCCATGGTAAGGGATGGGTATATGTCATTATCACTATCAATAAGGCAGTAGACACACACACACACACACACACACACACCCCACGCCACCCTACCATGCTCCATACAAATATGCATTTTTACCTATACAGAAATGGATTATCCAGAAAGTCCCGAACGGAGCGGGAGAAAAGTGTGGAGCAGAACTCAAATTCACATAAAAAGACCAGACTTAATGGTCTGACAGAGACTGGAGGAACCCCGGAAGCTATGGCCCCCAGACGCTCTGTTAACCCAGAACTGAAACCATTCGTGAAGCCCATTCCTCAGACAAAGATTAGACAGCACTATAAAACAAAAAATAATACATATGAGGAATGCGCTTCTTAGTTCAAGCAGATACACAAGACCAAATGGGCAGCTCCTGTCTGGAAGCGAGATGAGAAGGCAGGAAGGGACAGGAACTGGTTGAATGGACACAGAGAACCCAGGGTGGAAAGGGGGAACGTGCTGTCACATTGTAGGGATTGCAACTAATGTCACATAACAATATGTATATAAATTTTTATATGAGAAGTTAACTTGAGTTGTAAACTTTCACTTAAAGCACAATAAAAAAAACAAAAAGGATTGTCTTGTCTTGGGGAAAAGAGGAACTATGGTCTGGGCTCGAGCTGTGTGCTTTAACTTCTGTCTCTTGTGGTGGGGAAAGACTTGGACTCATTCACCCCCATTCTCAACTGGCCCCCCCAAGACCAAAAAAAAAAAAAACCAACCGTAGGACAACTGGTCAAAGTCTGGAGATGCTCAGCCATGGGACAGGAAGTGAATGGCTTGTAACCAAGATTAGACGAGGACCTTAGTAACAACATGTTCAAGTCAACTGAGCGACTGCCTGTTATATAACAGTCCTCTTGAATAAGTGGAACTTATGTGTACAAAGGATACTGTTCTCATCGATAGCAAAGAGACAGTTTGGCACAGCTTGATGAATTACAAATTCAAATGGTTTGTTATATACACACATACACATAGAAACAGCTGACAGTACAGCAAAGGAGATGTGGGATGGTTACACTACAAAGTGTAATTTGCTAGAGAATAAAGGCTGTTTACTGCCTGTTGTGTTGTTGTTGTGTGCCATCCAGTCGATTCCAACTCATAGCAACCCTGTAGGACAGGGTAGAACTGCCCCATAGGGTTTCCAAGGAGCAGCTGGTGGATTTGAACTTCTGACCTTTTGGTTAGCAGCCAAACTCTAAGAGCCCTTGCCACCAGGGCTCCTAGGAGCCACAAAAATGCACCCTGTTAACCAGTCCAAGTGAAGCAATGCGCACGCTGAAGCAGGTGCGTCTGGTATACCTTCTGTTTATTCAGCAGGAAGAGGCCAAGGCCTTATTTAATTAATGACAGCACAGAAACCACTGGAGACCAGAGTGGTGCATGAAAGAGTAGAGGGTCTCCCAAACTGACATGCTTTTAGGTCAGTTGATCAGAACCCCTAACCAAATGGCAAGGGCAGAAATGAAGGCCAAGCTCAGTGTAGTGATTTGTCCCCCAAGGAGACAGCCAGAACAGAGACTTCAGGCTGTCTCTGTTATCTCCCTCAATTCTCAAGTACAGAGCCATTAACAATCAACTGGCTTCAGTAGTATATCTTTCTTACTTAATCATCCCCAAGGATAAAATATTCCAGCAACCAAGGAGAATGTGAAATGAAGTAGGAGAAGAAGCGGGTTGATTTCTTAAAGTAAATGCCTGAGAATGATCTTTTAGGTGGCATATAAAATATATGCATATGTGTATATATACATGTGTATGTGTATAAACAAAGATGTTTTCATATACTATGGATGTCAGTTGATCTTTTAAAATGCCTTCGAAGTGTATTATCCAGTTTGAGCATACATAACACCACATCCATCTGTGGGTAGCTAATTAGAAATCACTGCCTTGCTAACTAACATGTTTCCCTTCCAAAGTGCATCTAAGTTGCAAGTATGCACATCTGCTTCAGTTGTGAAAATCACAATCCTTTGCACTATTGTGGAAGTCTGAACTCACATCCATTCTCTAGAAAAGATGCAGCTCCTGGGAAGCTGGTCAGTCTGACCAATACAGAGAGGTAAGCCCCAGGCTAAAGCGTTCTCTAATAGACATTTGGGAAGAAGGCAACAAATAATTTCCCCATGGAAGTTAGATTAATCTGCACAGCGCTGTGGAGCCGGGAGGAGGTATCAGTGCTACATAGTGCCATCTCTCAGGCCAAAGTATTTTAAAATAAAGACAACAACAATAATAAAAAGTTCTATTTTCAAGTCACCCTGAGCACTACACTCCTTCCTTTCACGGAGTCTACCAGTCATGGCCAGTAGTCAGTCTTTAGTGTTGAGACATTTGCTGGAGTGTCTTTGTCTGACCAGGCCAAACTAACTCAGGCAACAGTAATGCTTACATTGTGCTTTAAAAAAACAAAAGAAAGGTGGCAGATATGTTAATCAGGTCTAAACTGTCCCAAGGGCCACACCCATTTCTTGGTAGTTGAGCAAACCCAGTTTAGGATAAGAAGTCTGAATATATGGCAAGTGGCCCAAAATGACCCCTCGCTCCACCTTGTTTCAATTCCCTCTTTCCTAATTAGCATGCCTCTTCTTGACACTTTCTGGCCACTCTCCTTGACACCATCATTGTAGAGGGTGTGCCCCTAACATGGTTGTAGCCCTATTGTAGAAAAGTTGCTGCCTAGGATTTCTAAAGAGCCAACCATCTTTTGTGATCACATCAAGCAAACCTTTCATGCAAAGGGATGACCAAAATAGCTGAAAGGACACAGAAATGGGTCATCCCCAAGCTAACAAACAGGTGGGATTTTTGGTGCCTACTGGCTAATAAATGGTTATACATGTGGCAGAATTTAGTCTTTCATACAACCTGGTAGCAACATTTGGGCAGAAGTTAACCTTTCTCAGTGGCATCTACCAAAGAGAACCTAAGAGTTGTGAATGTCCAAATTGGTTTGGGTCAGTTTATGACACGTAGCCCACAAGGTCGTTGTGATGATTAATGAGATAATAATTCTAAAGCATTTAGGACAATGGCTGGTAAATGGAAAGAGCTCAATAAATGTTCATCACCACCACCATCATCATCATGATCACCACCACCACCATCATCATCATCATTTGTTGTGAAATAAAGATTACTACGTTAAAAATTTTACTTAGGACAGGAATGGGATCCATGATAGAGGAAACTCAAAGGTAAATACAGTTACACATATGGTTCTATATAGAAAGATGTTCCCCATACTTCATCAGCCTCAATGTATTTTCCCCACAGACCATCTACCTCCTTTCCATTATTATGGAGCCTGACCCCAACAGGTTTAGATAAATGACAGATTTCAGTGAGGCATTGGACAAATCTTTCTGGAACCTTTGTGGACCAGGCAGTAAATTGTAGCAGAAATGGTGGCACATGCAAATGAACTGAAGAATTACAGATATCAGGTACTAATTAACAAAGAGGGCACTTGGCCCCATCTTGTTCAACATATTCATCAATGACTTACATAAAGGCACAGGTTATGCTTACCAAATTTAAAGGTGACTCTCAGCTAGGAAGAATAGACAATCTGATAGGAAAAAAAATTAGGGCTTCAAAATATAGTTTTAATTTATGTATAATAAGTTTATTACATGAAAAGGTTAAAATGAGACTAAAAAGAATTCAAAATAACTATAGAGAAATTTACATTAAATTTATAACAAATAATCCGACGTGGAGAGGCCACTTGAGCTGAGTCCTCGTGAAAAGGAAGAAGAAAAGTTCTTGGATTGTCCACTAAGCTCAAATGATCTCAAAGTCTGACAAAGCTGCTAAAACAGGTAATGGAACCTTGGGCTGCATAGAAGAAACTTTAGAATCTAACTCAAGAAGAGTGACAGCACCATGGGCTCCACCCAGGCTTGAGCACATGTGGAACAGGAAGTCCTTTTCTGGAGACCACGCCCTGAAAGACATGGATACATCCAGCAAGTCCCGAAGAGGACAGTGTAGGTGAGGGAGGGAAGGATCTGGAAACATCAAAAATTGACAAAACTTTGAAGCCCACGTAAGAAACTGAGGTCATTTAGTCTGGAGTTGCCGAGATGGTAGGTAGTAGAAATGCTACTTAAAATATTTGCTTGGCTGTCAGGTAGATTCAGTAGGAGATCTGGCCTATCTTGCCAGAGAGGGCAGAGTTAAAATGACTGAATGGGGATTCCAGGGAGTAGGCTTGGACCTCTCCCAAGGAGACCTTTTCTGAAGGAAATATCTACCAAAGGATAAGTGACCTAGAGGGAAGGGGACTCTTATCACTCAAAGGTTCAGGAAGATGACCAATGGATTATCCATCCAGAAAGCTGTGAAAAGGACTTCTGCTTTGGGTGAGAAGCCATTTATATATGACCTTTGAGGTCCCCACCACTACGAATCAATTCTTCTTTGTTACGTTTCAATGAGGAATATGAAGAAGAGGGAGGTGTTCGTTAAGAGAGGAGGGGATGCTTGGCAGTGGGAGAGAAGTTTACTGCCAGCTCTAGGTGGCCGAGGAGTATAACAGGTAGCTCACTCCCCGTGGTAAACAGGAGTTCAGCTTGAAGAATGAGGAATGATTAGTTGACAGTGGAAATGCAAGTTTAGCCAAGTGCCTATTTGCTTGACTGCTTTCACTAGGGTTATGTGACCCTACTCCAGTTTGAAGTATTTTGACGTCAAGCTGATAAAAACATGGTTTTTACTGTTTTGTGACAAAATATCACAGTAGTGTGTCAATGTGAGTTTCTTTCCTTAAATCTTTTGATCACTGTTAATTTTTCTGATTGTCTTTTAAAAAATGTTATACTTTCTTATGTCTGCTAGGATGTTAGTTCATTTTTGACTGCTATTAAATACTACAGTGATGTAATATAATTATTTGATATAATATTTTAGAGTATATAGCATTTATTACACTAACAAAGCTTTTTAGAAGATACATGTCTAGTTCCCTGGGTTGTACAAACAGTTAAAGCTAGGCTACTAACCAAAAAGTTGGCAGTTTGACACTTGAGGATCGTGCTTCTTAGTTCAAATATACGAGACCAAATGGGCAGCTCCTGTCCAAAAGCAGAACGAGAAGGCAGGAAGGGACAGGAACTGGATGAATGGACACAGGGAACCCTGAGTGGAAAGGGGGAGAATGCTGTCACATTGTGGGGATTGCAAACAATGTCACAAAACAATATGTGTATAAATTTTTGAATGAGAAATCAACTTGAGCTGTAAACTTTCACCTAAAGCGCACACACACACACACACACACACACACACACACACACACACACACACGAAAATCATCTACGTGAGACCAAACGGTCAACAATTACTCT
>NW_004444098.1:4947168-4985854 GCF_000243295.1 Trichechus manatus latirostris | reverse complement strand
CTGCTAACCAAAAGGTCAGCAGTTCGAATCCACCAGCTGCTCCTTGGAAACCCTGTGGGGCAGTTCTACTCTGTCCTATAGGGTCGCTATGAGTCAGAATTGACTCGACGGCAACAGGTTTTTGGTTTAGCGCATATTGTAGTGTATTCAAAAGTCCTAATCATCTAAGCATAAGCGTTATTAAAGTACACACTGTAATTCTATATTGTATTTGCTTCACACTTAAAAAAATACTCTCTCCCTTGTCTTCTAAAAAGATGTTCCTCCAGGGAGCTTATGGAGTCAGATTTGTCTTCTTTCTCCCGCCTTCCTCAGCATCAGGGAAATCACTTTGCAAGATCCACTGGCATTGAAGGCTATTAGCAACTTATCAATCAGTCACGTAGATTTTTAAATTCGCCCTTTAACCTCATACGAATACAGTTCACAAGCACAACACGTTTCTTCCATCTTTTCAGTGGACTCAAACACTCCAATGATCCTGAAGCTGTGAAGCAGGTGCAGGTCCGGGTAATGTTTCGTTCTGTTCTATATAAGGTTGCCATGAGTCAGAGTCAACTCAACAACTAACAACAAGATCTTTTCAGTAGATTAATACACACACACACACACACACACACACACACGAGGAGCCCTGGAGGTGCAGTGGTTAAGCACTAGGCTGCTAACCGAAAGGTGGGTGGTTAAACCCACCAGTCCCCCTTCGGGAGAATGATGTGGCTGTCTGCTTCCGTAAAGATTATAGCCTCGGAAACCCTAATGGGGCAGTTCTACTCTGTCCTATAAAGTTGCTATGAGTCAGAATTGACTTGAAGGCAATGGGTTTTATACACACACACACACACACATACACACACACACACGTGCACCCCAGTGGCACAGTGGTTAAGAGCTATGGATGCTAACCAAAAGGTCAGCAGTTCAAATCCACGAGCCGCTCCTTGAAAACCCTATGGGGCAGTTCTATCCTGTTCTATAAGGTCACTATGAGTCGGAATCGACTCGACAGCAATGGGTTATATGTGTGTATGTATATATATATATATATATATATATATATAATTATAACAAAGGCATTGGTCCCTGTGACCCTTTACTTTGAAAGCCTCCTTAAAACAAGAAAAAAACTGAAGCCATATAAAGGAGACCCCGAGGATTTCCCAGCAGAATCATTCCTGCTGGTCTTGCTTTTTGATGATGGCTATGCGTTTCCACAAATAGCTAATAAGACCAACCACCCTCAGAATCAAAGTGCTGTGCTCTATCCCCAAACAGGGCCACTGTATTTTAAGGGAAGTGAAACTTCTAGGGTCAGCACCAGTATGGGGTTGAGAAGGAATCCTACGTGCATGGAGCAGTGGGCAGCTGTTTTTCAAATTGCCCTCAAACTGTAAAAGCATACAATCACACATTTCGGTTGCTCGAGACAATCTCAGTTCACCTCAATCCCCCACCCTTCCCCATGCCCAGCTCACAGGCTAGGCAAACACAGGCTATTTCAATAGTTAGCTCAGGCAAAATAACATTAGCAAGGCAAGTTTGTCTCCCATTACTCCCCAAAGACAAATATATAGCTTGGGGATGATCTGCTCTGCCTGCTATTTTTCCATGTGAGTGTTCATTTACCTGTATGTATGAGTCTCACCAATGTAGACATAGTTAAACTTTTGTATCTTCATATGAGGGAATTAATGAAGCAACAGATGTTTAACAGTTAGGAGGTCACCTCCCACACATGTAGAAATTTCCTTTACATATCTGTGACAAATTGGCACCTAAAGCTTGATGTGTGAAAATAAGTCCACTCACTGAACTTGCTTTTAGGCAACCTTTGTTGAAATTACTCTTCTACCAATAGTTAGCCATGTGACCTTGGAAAAGTTACTTAACTTGGTTAGTAGCCTCTGTTAGTTGCCTACCCAACAATCCCATTCCCTCACCTTCCAAACAGAGCTCTGATGTTGTTTGGCTATTGAACTTTCCCCCATATGACCCACAGGGGTAGATGATCTGTCGTGGCTCCAAGGATAGATCCACATTTTTAGCCAGTTGTGGTTATGTCATCCCATGCCAGGACCGTCTTAAGAAGGGAAATACATATCAAATTAAGCTTGGTTGCATAAAAATTACAAAAAGAGCCAATAAAATTAACAGTGGCTTTCCTGTTGGGGAAAAGAATTCAGGTATTAGGCAACCTGGGACTGGGATGGAACCTCCAATGGCATCAGGGACTAGGCCCCTGGCTTGTTCACATTCCTGCCATTTTGCTCTGCTGTTTAAGGTCCAAAGGAAGCCCTCATTGGTTGAAACGAAGTCCCACGGCCACAATTAGCTCTATGAGAGGCAGTGAAATGTAGGCAGGGAGACGGCAGGAAGAAGGGGAAGTAACCAGAAGTCTTTGCCACAGTATGTGACCCAATTCTGGCCAATGAAATATGAGGAGGCTTCTGGGAAAAGAGTCCCCTGCGAAGAAGGCGAGACAGGAAGAGTTGGCTGTGCTTCTTCCTCTGGTCATTGTCGTATCTCAAGGTGACATCTGGAACTGATGCAGCCATGTTGCTACAGTCTGAGAATGAAGCCAACATGCAAAGCAGGACAGAGCCTGCAGGGAAGGAGAGCTGCCATCCTAACATTCTGTGCTGGATCCAGTGCTAGTCTGGATTTTTTGTTATGTTAGACAGCACTTTCACTGCTGCTTAACACTGTTGGAGGCCGAGTGCCCTGTTACTTGCAGCTGAATGCCTTCCAACTCATTCAACCTGTCTAACAGGTCTTCCGAATTTGAAGAAAGTTATTTCTCCCTCTTGGCTTGTGTTTTCACAAATGAAAAACTCTAGGGACATAAAGACCAACCAATTACCATTTTAATCACTGTTATGAAAATACAGCTTGGTTACTGTCTTACAAATATTAAGTAATGTATATGGCTATGTTGTTGTTAGGTGCCAACGAGTTGGTTCTAACTACTAGTGACCCTATGTACAACAGAACCAGTCCTGCGCCATCCTATAGTGATGTGTATTAGTCATCAATCCCAAAATAGGAAATCAGGAAAAAATAAAATGTTTACATTCTTTAAAAAATAATTGTTCACTAACTAAATAGTAGACAAGTGTTAACTTTGGTGTAGGGAAAGACAGCACACAATACAGGGGAAGTCAGCACTAAATTTGTTTAGAAAAAAATCGTTCATTTACTTATTGGCTTGTTGTATTAAAAATGAATGCAAAAAATCATATGTATTCATTCATTCATTCAAACATTTCCCCAAAACCATAATGGTTTTCAAACCCTGGCTCCACCACTTACTAGCGCTGTGACTTAGGGCAAGTAACTTATACACAGTTTCTTTATATGTAAAACAAGTGAAATACTCTCTCTTTTTAGGATTGTGCAAAGGTCAGAAATGTACATAAAATAAACGGCATAATGTCAGATATATCGTAGGTACAATATAAAGGAGTCCCTAGGTGGCGCAAATCGTTAAACCTTCGACTACTAACCAAAAGGTTGGTGGTTCAAACCGACCCAGAGGCACCTCAGAAGGCCGGTCTGGCGATCAGCTTCTGAAAGGTCACAGGCTTGGAAACTCTATGGAGCAGTTCTACTCTGCAGACGTTGGTTCACCAGGAGTCAGAATCGACTTGATGGCAACTAACACCAATGACTGTATAGTTAGAAAATAGAAGAGATAGCTTTCAGGAGAGGTTTGCTCAGGGCAGGGTTTTGACACGAGGAAAGAACTGAGTGCGTGAAGAAGGTGAAGCCAGAGGAGAGTGAGATGATCCTATCTGGAGTGGGCCCTGAGGCAGCAGGACTGCATGGGATTTGCACAGGAAGACCGCACACAAATATGTACTTCGCATATTTGCTTTTCCTTTGTGATAGATCTTTTACTCCCAGGACAAACTGACCCGGGACTCTCATATGGAACTAGCTATAACAAAAAGAAGACCTTTTGTTTAAGTTAGCTTCTTTCAAGCTCACAAAGCACTATGTGTAAACAATCTGATCGTCAATAATTTGCCAATTGTCCTGACTTGCTGTGTATCTCAAGGCCCTGTCACAACGGCACCGAAGGGGCTGACTTGCCGGCACTGAGGAGCCTCGGTGTTGCGGCTGGTTAATGAATCACCCAGGAAGCTGGAGAGACCAGGACCTTATCTCCAGGTCTTGGGCCTTCCACACTTCCGCCGTATCAGGCAGGCACATCTACTTCTCTACATAAAGGAAGCAAAACCAGAATAGAAGAGACAGTTGGCAACGCCACAAGGTCAATTCTTGCCCTCTCCTTCCTGGTTGCCTGCACTGACCTGGGACCATCCATGTGAGCTGCCTTGGAACAGTTCTGCACTCTGAGAGAAGAACTAAAGCAACAAACAGGAACGACTAACACTGCTTCCCTCTTTCCGAATCCCTGAAATGCCATCTGATTCATTTACTAGGCCCACAAAGTTTAATTGCTCTCCTACCGTGCACTATAGACTCTGTTCTCAGCGCCAGACAAAGAATCACAGCCATAGAATGATTTTTCTATGTAGTACAGAGTGCCATGTGTCTTGGAGGAGGGCTAATTATTAATAAGGATTCTTACTGTTTATCCAAACGGATACATCTGCAAATCTTGCTAAGCATGTTGCATTACTGTTTACAATGGATGAGGCTGCTGTTTATTTTTCAGCATGAAGGCTGAACGTGTTGTACTTTTCATTTACGAGGTACAGCTCAGGGTGGACATACTCTTCGGATAAATACTCCAGTCTAAAACACACAAGAGATGGTCAACTCCAAAGCTTACATGTGTTTTCATTTTCATCATGGCCCATTTGGCCCAGGATTCAGTATCTGTCAGAAGATCCAGGTGCCACATGAGTGAGGGCAAGTTTATTTTTATTATCATCGAAAATAGCATTACCATCCATCCCCCAATACTAACTTCCCAACTTCCCTTAATTATCACATTTGGCCTTATCTTCCATGAACTTATCAAAAATTATTAAAAAATTTCTCAATTTCAAAATGGTAGACTAGATCACTTCTTAAGATACAGGATAAAAATAGGACAAAGAGGCTTTCAATTTATGAGTTCTATGAGGTTACCTCTTATTCTATAATAGTGTTTCCTAATATTGCTAATTTCCTAATATTGTCAAGCTTAACAGGTATTATCCATCCTGTAAAGTTCTACTGGCTCTTGTCTGTAGCCTACAAGATACCCGCCAAAGAAGGAATGGGCGAAATAAATAGTTGTGGAATGAAATAATTTAATAAACAAGTAGCTGTCAATCTTTTTAATTTGTAGGCTTTAAACTTCCCATTGCTCTGTCTTCATTTTTTACACACTAAAGAACCCTAAGCTTTTGGTAGATTCTCACCAAACAAAACCTACATGCTATCATGGGGTGATCGTACATGCCAGTTTGCTTAGGACATCTCCGGTTTCCATCTAAGGTCCCGAGTAATTATTACTAGTGGCCCTTTCTCTTTCACAAGTGTCCTGGTCTGAAGAAACCTGTAACCAACGTTCCCCTGGGCTCCGTTGAGCCCCACTATAAAGTTCTGCAGGTGGGATTTCCGGAGCAGATGAAGCCTTTCTTGTATACAAGGACATGGTAGTAGTTTCCTGCTTGTTGCTTTGTTTCCCAGTCCTCTTCCTGATGATAAAGAGAAATGTTTCTCCTGGTCTTCAAACTACTGGGCTGGGGTTGTCTGGGATAGTCAATGACAAAGCTTCTCAAATTTTAAGGTGCATATGTATCTTCCAGGAGCCCTGGTTAAACAATGGTTCAGGGCTTGGCTGCTAACCAAAAAGTTGGTGGTTCGATCCCACCAGTGGCTCTTCGAGAGAGAAAAGACCTGGCAATCTGCTCCCGTAAAGATTGTTGTTGTTGTTAGGTGCCATCGTGTCAACTTTCGACTCAGAGAGACCCCATGTGACAGAGCAGAACTGCCCCATAGGGTTTCCTAGACTGTAATCTTTACGAGAGCATCGCCAGGTCCTTCTCCTAAGGAGCCGCTGGGTGAGTTTGAACTGCCAACGTTTCAGTTAGCAGCCAAGTGCTTAACCATTGTGCCACCAGCCTAGGAAACCCTATGGGGGGCAGTTCTACTCTGTCCTATAGGGTTGCTATGAGTCGGAATCAACTCGATCGCACACAACAACAAGCACAACGTGGATCTCCTGGGATAGTTAGGAAAATGCAGATTCTATTTAGCAGGTCTGAAATGGAGCCAGAGTTTGCAATTTGAACAGTGATTTAGGAAATAATATTGGAGTTATTATTCCCTCTCCTTGAGCATAGAGAATGTGACCCAGCTGGAGCAGGGCTCACAAGGACTCACAAGGACACATCAACTGGGCCCTGAGGTATAAAGACAATAGCTAGGAGAATCTTGGAAAATATCTTTTAGGGAAACTTTCACATAAAGCCAATCAAACAGAACCCAAAAGACTTTCCACTCTTGTCTTTTTCTATTAGCAGTTAGTGAATAGAAATTTGTTGGACCAGTGAAGACCCTCCTGACTCCCGTTACTGAAACCTGTACCAGTGATTGTTAAGAAATTCAAAATGTAGGATCACAGTTTCTAGCCATTCTGAAAAGGCTAAGCTTTCGATGGTTTTGCCCATTTGTAATGTTAATATATGCTGATGGCTCTGTAACTGTTCTTTGAACTCAGGCAGACATGGCTGTGGCAGCATGCTTGTCCGTTTTCCCACTCTTGCCTATTCTGTAATATTCTTTGGACTCAGACAGACATGGCTGTGGCAGCATGCTTGTCTGTTTCCCCATTCTTGCCTATTCTGTAATGGTCTTTGGACTTGGGCAGACATGCCTCTAGCAGCGTGCTTGTCCGTTTTCCCACTTTTGTCTGTTCTGTGATATTTCCTTGAACTTGGACAGAGATGGCTCTGGCAGCGTGGTTGTCCGTTTCCCACTTTTGCCTTTTTGAATATATGCCGAATAAAACTTTCTTTTTGCTTTACTCAACTTTGTGATGTTTTTCCCCTACAACAACAGGCTCCCAGGTGATACAGAAGTTGCTGGTCTGAGGGGCCACACTTTAAGGAGCAAAGGTCTACAAGATAGGCAGGAACAAGCCTCTTGGCTGAAAGTTGGTAATTAACCCCAGTTCACAGTTGTTTTGGAGCCCTGGTGGCACAGTGGTTAAGAGCTCAGCTGCTAACCAAAAGGTCGGCAGTTCGAATCCACCAGTTGCTCCTTGGAAACCCTATGGGGCAGTTCTACTCTGTCCTATAGGGTCACTAAGAGTCAGAATCAACTCGATGGCAATGGGTTTGGTTTTTCTGGTTTTCATAGTTGTTTCACTGTCGCTTGGGGGATTCAATTCTCTGTACTGTGGCTGCCTCCCCTAGTTAGCGTGTGTAAATAGTGGCAGCAGGGAGCAACTCAGAACAATATATACTCTTCTAAAATACAGTATTACCACCAGAAGAAACAGAGTAAATATCAGACAAATAAGGAGATTGAACAAACTCTACAAACTAGGTCTTTTAAAAAACTTTGTCTCTTCCTTTTCCTAATTGGGTATCAGCTTGCAAAACTCCAAGAATTTTAGTTTCACTTTCTTTCCCTCAGTCTTTCAAATGCCACATAACCTGAGTCTTCGTTTTAACATATGTGAAGTGATGGGGTTGAAATAGCATTTTGTCAACAATAGCTTCCTATTTATATCTATGGGGGCACAATCACTGTGGTCACCAGAATGGTTATCATCTTCCTCATCTTTAAGGTCCTTTCTAGCTATAAACATTTCTCTTTCCTCTGATGTCAGTCCTAATGTAGGGCCAGTGTTCTCAGAGTAGAGTCAGCAATGGGAGGGGAACAAAGAGATCAGAAACTTGGCTTATTTGCCCACTGGAAAATAACTTCTGATCATTTAGTCATTATAAAACTGGATATTGAGTTTGAAATGACTATAGTTTGAATGTGCTGTATTTTTACCTTCTATAATTCAAAACTCACTATAGACTATAATTTTCCATCAATTCATTCATTGACTTATTTAGTGAACACTTGCCTTGGCCACAGTACCTATGGCATGAAGAACATAAGAAAATGGCCCTCTCAATTGAGAGCTTGGTGCACTATCAGGGCATGCTTCCTGAGGTCCAGCACTATATGCGCACTAAGCATGCTCCATTCTGAGTTAACTGCTCCCGGCACTTGGATGGCAGGTCACTTTCAAAGTATGTCTACAGTGTGGAAAATATGTCCATAGCAAAGATTGGTCCAACTGTCATAATGGCTGAAAAGAGGGCCCGGTCATCGGGAAAATAGGTAGGACTGAATTGATACTTTTCCACCCAGCTTGCACTTGGCAGTGATAAATCTCATTTGCTGCATGAATTTCCATGCAGCTAGGGAGAAAAATCCCCAGCACATTTCCACTATCTGATTGGAGGGATCACTGGTTTTCTAGAGAATAGGCAGCCAGGGCATGGGCCACATCAAAATTAACATGGTCCACAAAGTGTTTCTCTTACCAGATTTGCTCTCCTGGCACACAGCTGTTTATCCTCTTAGCCAGGGGTCAGCAAACTACGACCCACAGGCCAAATCCATCTCATCACCTGTTACTGTAAATAAAGTTTTATTAGAACTGGCCAGGCACATCCATTTATGTATTGTCTATGGCTGTTTTTGTGCTCAGACAACAGAGTTGAAGAGTTTTGATAGAGACCGTATGGCCAGCAAAGCCTCAAATATTTACTATCTGACCCAAACTAACTAAATTACTATGTTACTTTACCAAAAAAAAAAAAAAAAAAATTAAGCTTGCCCTTGGACAAATAATTGATTTAGTTTGACACCTTTAATAATTTTAAAATTTTTTAATCCTTAATAGAGACATTAAAAAGCTAACATGAAAAAGTTTTGTATTAAAAATTCCCATTCCAATATTCATTTGGCATATGGTTAATCACTAACAAATTAATCAAATATTATTTATGAGGAAGATAAGGCATAGTTTTACATATTGGAATTCAAGTGAAAAAAATGGATAACAGATGTTGTATAGGAAAATTAATAGCAGACATCTTACTTTGATTTTAAGGTTTTTCGTATCCAGGAAACCAAATATTAACCATAAAAAGCCTGACCCAAACTGCAAAAGCCTGCCAGAAACTGCTCTACAGCAATGTAAATTTGTCTTATCCTGCTAGGAAAGGATAGTTGTCAAACCATTACCTCCTAATTTAAATCTCAAAAAGCCTCATGGCTGCAGGTGGGTGGAGGGCCAGGCTAGAAACAACCTGTTATCAGTGGATCTCAGCAGAGAGAGGAAGGCAGGGCTCAATCAATCATGTTAAGATTAGCCAATGGTTGATCTTCTATATTTCTCCCTCCTCTTCTCTTTATAAGCTCTATTGTACCTAGCTTCTTGGAGCCATTTTCTTTTTCTGGAATCAAAATGGTCTCCCTATACACATATAGAATAACTGCTCAGAATAAACCTTATGTTCAAATTTCGGTGAGTTTTGATTATTTTTAACACAAGTAAACACAGATAATCAATATCTCTGATTTCTGTTAAGTATATCATAAAATAAAGACTAGTAGTTCAGTCTATGCTCATGGCCTAAGAATCTACATAATTTGGCACAGGTGAGTTCTTCTAAAAGACTCAGCTGTAACATAAGAAATGTCTCTAAAAGTAAGATATCTTCTATCAGATTTAATATACCTCATTATATATTTTTAATCAGTGCATATGTGTAATTATTTGAGGGGCTGAAGCCAATGAGTAAAAACTATATTTAAATGGGAAGAAGGTCATCCTTGCATTCCGCTTAGTTAATTTTAAGACATGAATATTTACATTTGATAAAACAAAAGGGGAAGGAAGACGATCTGTCATGAATAATTTTGCAACTGAAGTCCAAGCTACTTTCTAAATATAGTCCCTTCTCTCTCCTTTTGAAGGCCTCAAGTATGTGCTACAGCTTTGTTATGAAAGTATCCAGATGTGTTATTATCATCAGATGGTAAATTCAACAAGATTATATTTTTTTTCTAGGTAAAGGAGGAACATAATGAATATCTATGCTTATTTACCATCAGTTTTCCCCCACTTAATTCCAATATGTAAAACTAAAGAATTATTATCACTAAAAATAAGTTGGGATTATTGAGTCAGTGGTTGTCTTAGTTATCTAGTGCTGCTATAACAGAAACACCACAAGTGGATGGCTTTAACAAAGAGAAATTTCTTCTCTCACAGGTTAGGAGGCTAGAAGTCCAAATTCAGGGCACCAGCTCCAGGAGAAGGCTTTCTCTCTGTCAGCTCTGGGGGAAAGTCCCTGTCATCAATCTTCTCCTGGTCTAGGAGCTTCTCAGCACAGGGCCCCTGGGTCCAAAGGATGCAGTCTGCCCCAACTCTTCTTGCTTAGTGGCATGAGGTACCTACCTCTCCTCTCTGCTCACTTTTCTCTTTTATGTCTCAAAAGAGATTGACTCAACATACAACCTAATCCTGTAGATTGGCTCCTGCCTCATTAACATAACTGCCTCTAATCCTGCCTCATTAACGTCATAGAGGTTAGGATTTACATCACATAGGTAATTACATCAGATCACGAAATGGAGGACAACCACACAATACTGGGAATCATGGCCTAGCCAAGTTGATACACATGTTGGGGGGACATAATTCAATCCCTAACAGTGATTAACTATACCACGTGCAGATACTGATGAAGAATGGTTTTATTAAAAAAAATTCTCCATGCTCACTATAGCATATTGATTTCATATTATTCTTTCCATGTGCATCTTAAATACAAGTTAATAAATTATTATTAACTTAATTGAGAAAGTGGTTTACAATTCTAATTATGCTGAAAGGTTAAAGAAATACTTTGGAAATTCAAAAGCCAAGACAATTAATGTTGCTTTATTCCTTTATTCCTAATCAGGTGCAAAAAAAAAAAGTTACTCCAGAAATGTTCACCATATGTAAATATTGAAATAAAAACACATTCATACAAATTACTACACATGAAATGAAAGGTTCTAGTAATTGAATGTCCTGCATGAATGTTTTATAATTTTTCCACTTCTCTATATTTTTAAAATTCAGATGCTACATCTCTGCCCATTATTATCAGCCTTTTAAAGAGCTTATGGTAGCTGATCCTCAATCCCAGGATACATGGATGTTAGTAGGTGAGAAAATAGCCCAACAAATGCCTGCTTGGTAAGTAAAATAAAAAGCAAAAAGTAAAAGAGGAGATATTGTTTCCTCTACTTTGGGGGGAAAAAACAAAACCATCACCTGCCCCCTGCCCCCAAGTTCATAATAAAGACAGAAAAAAAAAAAAAAAAAAGGAAGGAAGACAGGGAGGGAGGGAAGGAGGAAGGAAGGAAGGAAGGAGCAAGCAAATGATAGCAATGTTTCCCCAGATTTCTAAAGCACAAGGGCTAAAGTCGGGCACAAGAACTTCCTAACTTCTGCAAATCAAATCCTTGCTTCTGTGGATTTGGAAAACAGAAGGTCTGCCTTTTCAAGCATGCAAACAATAGAAAGGAATTGTGCTTCTTCCTTGAAAAGCAATTTAAATACAAAAATAACGTAACTTTCCAAAGGCCACCATTTGAGGATGACATTTAAGCAGAGGGCACAGTGCATGCCTAACCAGCTTTTTAAAGTTGGGCATCACTGGCAATGGAATGATTAAACAGGTGGGAACGTCTCGGTAACAAAAGCACAGGTGGTATTAGTGAGGTAAATTCGATTTGTGATTTATTTCCTTTGGCGTAGGACTGCGCGCTGATAAAGAAAACATGGTGTTTTCTCTATTTCAAAATTTATCCATATGAGATTTAAGTTGATTGGCAGTCTAAAGAAATAGCAATGGCCACCCATCTGATTAATATTCCTACATAGAAGCAATTTCTTGTTATTGAGACCAAGCAATTATCAACCGTTCAGCTGTATAATATAAAACAACAGAATCAAGACAAATATTCCATAGAAATTATCCAGAGACAAGCACAAGCCTAAGGAGACATCTCTACAACTAGGCCCACTGAGGCAGAGGACCAAGGATCTCCGGAGAGGCTGCTTCGTCTTCACAGAAGCACCACAGTCCACTATACTCTTCAAAGTACTAGGTGCGGAGCAGGCCCAAGATGGAGCGCCTTTAACACGCAAAGCAGGAGCCAGGAGGACTGGCCAGGCATTTGGGGGCCACATTTAGTCTCAAGGAGGCCCTTGAGTCCTTCTCAATGGAGCCGTGGTGGCTCAGTGGTTAAGTGCTCGGCAGCTAACCAAAAGGTCAGCAGTTCAAACCCACCAGCCACTCCACGGGAGAAAGATGTGGCAGGCTGCTTCCACAAAGATCACAGCCTTGGAATCTAGGGCTTCGAACCAGTTACGTTTTGGTTTGAACCCCTACTGAGAATTCTCATTTCCACCCTAGATATACTGAATCCAAATCTACAGTTAAACAAGATCCCCAGGTGATTCTTATGTATAATGAATTTTTCAGAACTACTGCTCCACTAGTGGTTCTCAGAATTGGTCCCTAACCAGCAGCATTAGCATCGCCTGGTAACTTGTTAGAAATGCAAATTCTCGCAGGGGTTCAGGCAGGAACAAACTGGTTCAAAGCCCTGTTGGAAACCCTCTGAGGCAGTCCTACTCTGTCCTGTAGGGTCGCTATGAGTTGGAATCGACTCGATGGCAACAGTTTTGTTTGACTGGTTTTGAGTCCTTCTCACCTAGGCTCCGGAGTGGAGATTCAGTCTTTATGGCACTTGGGGCATCTCAACTCCAGTGGCTAGGTAGCTATAATGGAAAACCTCTAAGGCAAGATTATTCCCTGGACCCAAACCCAGCAGTTCTCAGCACTGGCTGCTCTTGGGGCTAACCTGGGAGCTTTAAAAAGGAATTACAGAAATAATTAATTCTGATCAAAAATCACTGGCTGATTGATTACAGAAATCGCTGATGCCTGGGTCCCACCCCCAGAGATTCTGATTGTGCTTTGATTTGTTTGGTTTAGGGTTTGGCCTGGGCTGGGCCTTAAGGCCCTTACAGCTCCCCAGGTGATTTTAATGTGCAGCCAAGGCTGCGAACCTCTGCTCAAATTACTCTATCCTGTAAAGAGCCTCCTGGGCTGCAGGGTGACCAAGTAGACCTCACTATGTGAACATTGCCTTCCCAGGGTGGCTTAACTCAAGTACACTGCAGCCATGTAGCTGACCCTCAACCAAGATCCAGGTGCAGCTGTGCCTTCACTGCAGCCCAGCAGGCTAAAGAGGAGATAAACACAAAGACCGGAGACTCGGTGTTGAAAGTAACAACAGCTAGGAAGTCTAGCATGGTGCTTCTCAATCTATAACGGGCAGATGACTCACCTAGGGTCTTGTTAAAATGCAGACGGAGATTCAGCAAGCCTGGGATGGGACCTGAGATTGGGCATTTCTGATACACTCCTAGGTGATGCTGATGCTATTTATATTTAAATTAATTAAAATTAAAAATAATTTAAAATTCCGTTCCTCAGTCGGTTGCACTAGCCACATTCCCAGTGCTCAATACCACATGTGGATGTGGCTAGTGGTTGCCATATTGGCGAGAGCAGATACAGACTACTTCCAGCCTCACAAAAATGTCTATTGGACAGTACTGTATATCTAGGCATTATACAAATTTAAGCTGTCGGCGATTTAAACTTTTCTTTTCCAAATCTATTTGTAACCCTTTCTTCTCTCAAATCCCCAGAAGTGGGCAATCTAATCCCACCTTTGGAACTACTGTTGCAGTGGATAATCATATGTTTGTTTAGTCAAACTGGAAACCAAATACATTGGAAAGAGTCTGTCTTCTCTGGAATGTGCTAATTTCTAGTTACTCATGGCTGTGTGTAAGAACTTAAATGTGTTTTTCACATTCAGACACAAAGGGCTGTTACAATGGTTGACTCATCCCTTAAATACCAGCTCTGCCTTATGTCATATCTCTGATTAAATGCCACCTTCTCCGAACGCTGCCCTGACCATCCTAGTAACTCCCCCCAATCCTTCTTTCTCCTTATCTTACTTAACACCATCTGGCAAATTGCGTATTTAATGGTTTGTTGTCAGTCTTCCTACTCTATAGCATAAAACAAAAACAAAAAAACCCATTGCCGTCAAGTTGATTCCAACTCGTAGCGACTCCATGTGTTACAGAGCAGAACTGCTCCATAGGACTTTCTTGGAGGATGAGAAGCCCTGGTGGTGCACTGGTTAAGTACTCGGCTGCTAATCGAGAGGTCAGCAATTTGAGCTCACCAGAGGTTCTGCAGGAGAAAAGACCCGGTGACCTGGTCCAGTGAAGATTACAGCCTAGGAAATTCTATGGGGCAGTTCTGCTCTGTCTTATAGGGTTGCTAGGAGTCGGGATTGACTCGACGGCACATAACAACAACAGTCTTTATGGAAGCAGATCACCAGGCCTTTTTTCTGTGGCACCTCTGGATAGGTTCCAACAGTCAACCTTTCGGTTAGTAGAAGAGTGCAAACCATCTGTGCTGCCCAGAGACCTTTTCTATAGCATAACCTCCTCAAAGGAAACATTTAACTATTTTATTCACTAATGTATCTTACTACCCAGGGTAATAGCTCTCACTTTGCTATGCACAATAGATACTTGTAGAATGAGTTTGTGAATGGAACTTCCTGGAAATGGATGCAAAATTGTGTGCAGGTACATTCTCTGGTGGAAAAGTATATAATTTAGATCTGATTCTGCAGAGATTAGGTCTGTGGCCTGAAAAGATGAAGAACCTCAGCGATATATGTATAATGCCATCTCGTTATCATTAACATTACTGTCTGCAAAGTCTACAAATGACAATTCTGCAGCTGATAAAATGCTTACATATTTAGAATCATACAAAATAAGCAGTCAGAAATTGTAAAATGACGGAGAACATTTATATTTTAAAGGCGTGTTGTCGCAAATGTAAAAAAATGTACAATGACAAGAACTGAATCCACACTAGACTATTTAGATCACTCTGAATTCTATTCTGACCCTTGTTATTGAACTTACACGTATATTTATATATGTGTACACAAATGCCTATGTCTTTGCAAAGTTTCCTTAAAAGGTTTCAACAGGAACTTCAGCTTCAGACTCGGTTTGGCTGCAGAGCTCGAGGGCATTATAAGGCTGATCTGTACAAGTCTGGGTTGTGATTCTCAGCACCCATGGTCTTCCTACTTGGTCTGCCCCCACCTGCCCTGCTCGAACTCTAAAATATAAACTGTCCAGTCGGGGCTGCAGGAGCCACGGAAATTATGCAATGTGTGTTCGTGGAGATAAGAATTCTATGGAGAGTGAGGGTAAGGGGGTGAAGTCAAATAAGAACCAAAGAAGAGATTGGATCAATGCTGTGTAAAAATAGAGACCAAGAAAGAGATAAGAAAATTAGAAAGAAAAAAACAGGAAGATAGAATGAGTTTGAAATAGTCAAAAACAGCCAAATGAACAAGAAATGGTAAGGAGGGATTGAAAACAAAAAGGGGGGTTGTAATAAGGAAGGAAAAAAAGAATAAAGGTAGTCCCTGACTTACGACAGAGTTCTGTTCTAATAATCACATCGTACGTTGGTTCTGACGTAAGTTGAACACCTCTTTTTTTTTTTTTTTAGTTTTCATTATTATTGCCTTTTATTATCAGTATCTTTATAAAAACAATCTTTATTTGTCTTTGGGGGTTGGAAACATTACCTATAACCTTACAGATACGATAAAATCAGCAAATTAGTCATTGCAACACTGTATGTAGTACATATTACTAATGATAAGATGTACAAAAATAAATAAATGAACGGTCGGTCGTAAGCGCAGTTTGTGGTAACTGGAATCCATCATAAGTCGGGGACTATCTGTACAGCAAAGGACGAAAGGAAGGTAAAAAAGAGAGGGAGGGTGATGTAGCATGAAAAGAGAAAACAAAAAGGGTATAAATACAGAAGGGAGAAAATAATGTGATGATAAGGTACACACATTCACAAACACAGCGGGGGGAGGGGAGGGGAGCATAGGGAGATGAAGACCGGAAACTCATCTATTGAATAATATGGTGTAGTAGACAGACTCACCCATTGCCGTTGAGTCTATTCTAACTCATAACGACCCTATAGGACAGGGTAGAACTGCCCCATAAGGTTTCCAAGTATGTAAATCTTTAGGGAAGCAGACGGCCACATCTTTCTCCTGTGGAGCAGCTGGTGGGTTCGAACTGCGGACCTTTCAGTTAGCAGCCAAGTGTTTAACTACCGCACCACCAGGGCTCCTTGTAGACAGGCTAACAGCCTCCAAATTCCTGGAACCTGTGAATATGTTACCTTATATGGCAAAGGGGATTTCGCAGATGTTATTAAGTTAAGGACTTTGAGATGGGGAGATTATCCTGGATTATCGGAGTGGGCCCAATGTAATCACATGGGTTCTTAAAAGCAGAGAACCTTTCCAAACGGGTTACTAGTCAGAGATGTGACGATGGAAGAAAAGTTGCCCACTTTTCTAGATTAAATCTATAATGAGGAAAAAACTGAAGACAGACCAGAGATGATGGGGAAAATTTTAAAAAGAATGATATATTTAAAGAGTTAATGGAATGTTCTTCTTCCTCTTTATTATTATTATTGTGAAGGCCCAATCAAGTGGCGAAGATGAGCAGGAGAGAAAACAGGAGTTTCCAATTCAAGATGGCAGACTGGACATGTGCATCTCCTTCCCTTCACAGGCCCAACTGAAATGACAGAAAAAGGCCAAGAAAGGTGCCACTAGAGGACCAGGAATTCCAGGAAGATAGAGTGAATATGGATGTGTTTGAAGAAGAAACCACAGTAGAGAAAACCCTGGCTTGAACCATGCAAGGTACAATGGTTCTTCACTAGGGAGCCCGGGAGACACTTCAGAGTTGTAGCCAACCAACACCAAGAGCTTATTTCAGCTTTGTCACTTACTAGACAGTGTGATCTCCATAAATCCCTAAATCTCTCTCTTCTAGAAACTGTTGGTGATTCCTGCCCTCCCCACCTTACAAGGTAGGAATAGTTAATGTGACTGTTAAGTAAATAGAATCTATAAACTTTACAGCCCTGTACAAAAGTAAACCCTTGCTACTAATCATTGGCTGACCTCTTGTCTTAAATTACAGTATTCAGAGCCACTGCATTTATTACAGGCTGATAATCACTGCTAACATTTTAGGATTCCTTTTTCTGCCTTCTAAACTCTACACAAATGAGTTGCTGATCTCTAACTGATCTCTGGTGGATTTGAACTGCTGACCTTCTGATTAGCAACCAAGCTCTTAACCACTGTACCACCAGGGCTCTGCGATGGACGAGGGGAGAGAAGAAAACCAATTAGAGCAGCTGCACCATCTTGAGTCGCTTGGGAGCTAGACAAAAATTCCTGCACACCGGGAGGCTCCCCGGAGGCCTCCTCGCTACAGCAGAGACTCAGATGCATGGAGACAAGAGACACGACCTTCGGAGGCCTTAGAAAGCAGGGAAAGGTGTTGTGTTGGTTGTGGCTCCTTGCTCTTCGCCCTCAGAGCAAATTATCACACTATCTGCTGCTCTCCAATGGGTGGTTCACAGAGCAGTCTCAATCCAGGAACATGGGCCTCTCAAAGGCCGGAAGTGTGCGACTTAGTCATGGCCGCAACCTAGCACTGAGTTTTCCCTGACAATTCAATGCACAATTCACACTTCAATGTACACTTTTATGTTGTTATGCTAATGATTTTCAGGAAAATGGAAGTCAATACGTAAAGGGTAAAACCTCAACTATCTGGAAAAACTCACACATCCATTTCCCGGCCTTCCCTAGCAATGCCTAGAATCCTTCTAGATGAAATTCATCAGCGATGCTGCAATCCCCAAACCGTCAGCCTGCAGCATGGTTTGACGGTCTTAGCAGAGTCATAGCAACAGTGCGTAGGGGTGGTGCCAGTGGCCTGGTCAATTAATTGTTTAAATTCTTGTAGAACTTCTACAAACATGTGAGCCTGTGGGTTCACTGACTGATATACATGATCTCCCAATGAGGATAAAATATTTACAATGAATATACAGCCATCAAAATACTAAAACCCTAAGACGATCTATTCCAATTCCATCACATTAAGAAATTATTGATATTGGAGACTCACCCCCTATGTTCCTAAACATGGCTAATATAAAAATATGGTTTCCAAGCATTCCAGCTACTGAATCTGGATCTCAGTAGAAAGGGAGCAGGGAATTTGCCCACCACCCAGATGACTTTAAGGTAGCCAACCTTGTGAAGAATATTCTAGAAGAATACCTTTTGAAGAATGCTATTTTTCCCAACCAGTATATAGATGGTGAAGACAAAATAGACAAGTTAGAAAACCCTCCTTAGGTTTTACAAAAAATTTAACTCTCTGAAGTCAAAGGATCTAATCAATATACAAAGGTTCTAAATTAGGGGATTATATATATATTTTTCCCCTTCAAATTTTGAAAACACTTTTTTTTTTTAAAAAATGTTCCAGCAGAGTTAATTAAGAGGCAGAGAATGGTACGGCGCTACTGTAAAAACTATCTGAACTCAGACCTTCCATCTGATATTTTTATCTTTGATAATGCATCCTTGCCCATAATGCATTCCCACAAACAGCACATAAATACCAAGCAATAAACAATTTTTTGAGAGAAAACTGGATCAAAATAATTATCGCACTGGTTCTCCAGAAGACACTCTGTGATTAGATAAAAGCACAAATAGAGAGGAAGATGTATTTAGGGGCTATCAATAAATCAGAAACTCAATATAATCTGTTATTTAGCATTCTCTGGCTCTTATTCTCTTCAATGGGATTTTATTGAATTCATTTTTTAAGTTTAATTTTAGATAATCAAACCAAAAAGCAAACCAGTGTGCCTGCAGACATCTTCTGAACCTGGACTGAGTCTCCAGGACTTTCCTCCTCAGGTAGAGAAAACAGGAAAAAAGAGACTCCTGGATTTTCAGCTGGGCATGGTTCTTGGAGTTTACTTGCACCAATTCCCCATGAGTCACACTTGCTCCTAGTATATGCCAGACTTTCCTCTTTTGGATGCTTGAAGAGAAACTTCTGTTCAACACTGGAACACTGGAAAGTGATGAGGAAACCACGCCATCATGTCCAGCTCAATACGAGACAGAACAGCCTGGTGTTTTAGAGCAGAGCTTCTCCCACTTCAGTGTGCAAGAAGAACCTGGGGGGCTGGTTCAATCTAGGTTCCTGGGCCCCAGCCCCAGCGTGTCGGACTCAGTAGGTCTGGGGTGGGGGCTGTGGCTCTGCATTTCTAACAAGCTCCCAAGTGCTGAGGATGCCGCTGGTCTAAGGACCACACTTTGAGTAGCGCTGGTTTACAGCAGGGTTTCTCAACAGCGGCACTATTGGCATTTTGGGCTGGATAAGTCTTTGTCAGCTGAGGCTGTCCTGTGCATTGGAGGATGTTGAGCAGTACCCCTGGGCTCTACCCACTAAATGCCAGTAGCACCCCAGTCCCCAGGTGCAACAACCAAAAATGTTCCAGACATTGCCAAATGTCTTCTGTGGGCCAAACCACCCCTATCGAGAACCACTGCCTTACAGGATGGGTTCTTAATAAAAGAGACCTGGCTCAGAGTCTGCCAGAACCATTTCATTTACTACCCATGTGATTCAGGGTAGCTGTGTCCGTAACATTAAAGCAGGAATATGATGGTGCCTCCCTCCTAGAACTCTTGTAAGGATGGGTTAAATGAAGATATATTTGAACTCCCTGGTGCAGAACCAGGGCTCAGGCAGGGTTAGTGATCGTCGTGTCAAAAAACCCAAAAAACCAAACCCATTGCTGTTGAGTCAACTCCAACTCACAGCGACCCTATAGGACAGAGTAGAACTGCCCCATAGGGTTTCCAAGGAGCGGCTGGTGGATTTGAACTACTCACCTTTTGGTTAGCAGCCAAGCTCTTAACCACTGCGCTACCAGGGCTCTATGTTGTCAAAAAGATACGTCTTTTATGAGCCAATGTTCTCAAAACTCTGTTTTACACAGAAGGGTAAGTGTCTGTCTACTGAATTAGAGGAATCAGACTGTATGCATTATATTTAGAATTCTAGTCTTTTCTCAGTTCAGAGGCAATAACAATAAAATAAACCCAACACCTACTGTCATGGTCATGAGGCTTAAAACCTAGTTCTGTGACCAAAATGCTGGACATATTGCTGTGATCCTGAAATAATCCTGATTGAAGACCTTAGAGATAAAAATCAGTTGTTGTTGCAAGAACAAAAGCACCCAAAGGGGCTGAGATCAAAATTTAACACGTGGATTTGTTTCCTAGGGCTGTATAACAAAATACCACAAAACTAGGTGGCTTAAACAACAGAAATGTATTCTCTCACAGTTCTGGAGGCTGGAAGTCTGAATTGGGAGTGTCGGCAGGACCATGCTCTCTCTGAAGGCTCTAGAGAAAGACCCTTTCTCGTCTCCTTTAGCTTCTGGTGGTCCCAGGCATTCCTTGGCTTGTGGCAGCGTACCTTCCATCTCTACCTCCCTTGTCACAGGGCTGTCTTCCTTTTGTGCCTGTCTCTCTTTCCCATCTCCTCGTCTATAAGGACACCAGTCATGTTGGGTTAGGGCCCACCCTACTCCGTAGGACCTCGTGTTAACTTAACTAATTACATTTGCAAAGATGCTATTTCCAAATTCAGGCACATTCACAGGTACCGCGGGTTAGGTCCTGAACATATTTTTGGGGAACACAACTCAACCCACAACGAGAAAAAACTGGCTAAAAGGGTAAAGCAGCATTTAAATATCACATTGTTGTTGCTTTTAGTTGCCACGGAGTTGGCTCTGAGTCATGGTGACTTTATGTGCAGCAGAGTAAAATGTTGCCTGGTCCTGTGCCATCTTCATGATTGTTGATATATTTGAGTGAGTTCACTGTTGTGGCTATTGTGTCAATCCATCTCACTGAGGGTTTCCCTCGTTTTTTGTTGGCCCTCTACTTGACCAAAAATGGTGCCCTTTTCTAGTGATTGGTCTTTCCTGATGTGTCCAAAGTAAGCGAACCGAAGTCTCGCCATCCTTGCTTCTAAGGAACACTTTGGTTGTATTTCTTCTACGACTGATTTGTTCATTCTTTTGGCAGTCCACAGTATATTCAATATTCTCCGCCAACACCACAGTTTGAATGCATCAATTCTTCTGTCAACAATATTCTCCCATAAGGAGCACTAGTGTTAGTTATTTCTTTTTGCCACCAGGAGGAGTACAGAACTTTCTCATGCAGTCATTTGCCAGAATTGCACCACAGAGGCTGGTGGACCAGACTTCAATAAAGCTTCTAGTTACCTCCTAACTGGATAAAAATATCTGCTGGCATGAATACAGGAGAGAAGGCTGTACGAGTCACTTCTGTATACAAGGCTCTTCTAAGGATTTTTATTCCAAACACCACAGCAACAACTGTGTTTGATCCTGGGGTGGCAAAAATGACAAATTTAACTGTCTCTTGGTGTTCTTTCTTTCTTTACATTTAAGATGAAGCATTAAGAATAAGACAAGCAAAAATCCGTGCTACCTGAGAGGAAGTTCTGCAAGTTGGAGACAAGAAAAGTGCATGGCCAGTGACCAACAGATCTATCAGTATGGGGAACAGGATAAAAAGAAGTGGCTTGAATGAAAAGAATGTGGAGAGAAATGTCCATTTGGCTCCTTTTAGCGTCCCAAACCATGTATTAAAAGAAAATGCCCTTCACGTCCTTACCCAGTTCCTTCCATTTTCATCTATTCCTTCTGCATCCGGTGAACACGTTATCACTGTCTTGGCAGCTCTGAGAACAAACTCTTAAGACTCTTATTTTTCAAGTAGGTTTCAATATCCTGGTAATTATTATGGCTTTTCCGTTAAATGATAACAACAAACTTCCAAGTAGAAGAACCAAAACAGTAGTTTCTGGATGCTTCCTAGGTCAATACAGTGATTTGAAATGACTTTGAATGTCTCTGCCTGCTAAATTTCAAACAGTAAGACCAATGATGATGTGATGTTGATGGTGGTGATGGTGGTGATGATGATGATGGTGATGGAGATTTTAGCTAAACTTAATGAAAGCCTACCTACCACAGGACAGACACCGGGCTAAGCAATTTACATTACTGGCTAATTAAAACCTCATCCAACCCTGGGAGGAAAGTATGAAGCTCTTTTTCATTTTACTTATAAATAGCTTAAAGTTAAAGCAAGTTTGGGCAACCCAATCATTCTCAAAAACAGTTCGATGCCAAAGGCAAAAATAAATAGATAGATATAAATAAATGTTAAATTACTGATTATTACAGAGAGACTACTTCTATGTTTAGAGAAAATTCCATAGACTTGTATTTTTAATGTTATATATACATTTTACAGTACTTTAAGTTCCCCTGATGAATTAGTTTATGCACTATCTGTATGTCCATTTTAAAGGCTTGGGCACATAATTTACTTTAAATGATTGTCGCGTCTTACAAATGGCAGCTTTTTCTAAAATACTGTCATCTATCTTTGATGTTTTCCTTGGTCAGAAATGCAATTACATGGTTCTTGTGGATAATAATAAAGTCCTTTTGGAGAACTACAATCTGCTTTACAATTAATCCATTTCACAAGAGCGACTGGACTTACTCTCACTGATTCTATAAGTCTTTGATTTAGGTATTTGCTATTGACACATGATCAAATGTGGCACATTGTAGAGGGAAAGAATCTGTGTTTGAAGGTATGTGAACTGAAGAAGCAACTGCCCCTCTGCTGCTAACACAACTAAATTACCTATCGTCTCAATTATTTATCTTAAGAGCAGAGAAACCAGTGTTAGGAAGACAGAGCAGACTAACTGGTTACTTTTATGAAAGAATTTTGGGATCTTTGATAATACTTCAATTTTAAAATATATAGTTTAATCCATACGATATTAATTGACTTTTCTTTTTGAAAACTAGGATGAAGGAGTTTTCGTAAAGGCGTATTCAACAGGTACGCCAAACGCCTAGTGCACAAGTTGTCACCCCCGCCGCTTCCCTCATCCACAGCAGACATCATTGTTCTATTAAGGGACACACATCCCTTCTAAGCCTAAACATGGTCTTCCATGAGTCACCAAGATACCAGACTGGCTTTTGATATAAAATCTATTTGTTCTTCCATCTTGGGGCCTCAATTATTCACAAAGCTAAATACACTTTTTAACTGCAAGCAAAGAGAAAGGATGTTGTCACAGGAGGCAGAGAATTCTAGATCCTTGATATTTTAAGTGGTTGGGCTGAGACATAATAATGAGTCAACTTAAAACAGAGTACAAAGTATTAAGATTCTTTTGGAAAAGCAAAAAAAGGTAATTATATCAGCCCCCAAATAGTAAAAACAAGCAAACCAAAATTTGAATGATGTTTACAGCAATTGTTGAATTTTAAATCAGTGTACTTTGTTAGAGTCACTTCATAATAAGAGAATAATATTCAAAAGGAAGAGTTTTACAAAATGATAAGTCCGGAATAAGAGCAAAGAACTCAAGGAACTGCCAAGGATTAAAAAAAAAAAAACCATAATCAACATCTGAGCATTTAATGATACTCAAAAACAACAAAGAACGTGATATAAAAGAAAAGTATGTGTTATTTTCCCCAGGAATGCTTACTGGAAATGTTACACATTGATAAAACCCAAATTCAAGTTTTGCTGACTTGCCTTCCATCAAAGCAGGCCATAAAATGTTTCACAAGCTGTTGCAAACGGGTAGAGGATGCAGAACAGAGGTTTTCAATCCAGCTGCACGTGGGAATCACTTGGAGAGATTTTTTAAAATACCAATTCCTGGGCACTACTCCCACACCAATTACATCAGAATCTCTGGAGGCAGGGTTTGGGCCCTGGTATTGGCTGCTAACTGAAAGGTTGGTGGTTTGAATCCACCCGCAGCTCCACGGAAGAAAAGACCTGGTGATCTGCTCCCACAAAGATTACAGCCTAGGAAACCCTATGAGGCAGTTCTACTCTGTTCTACAGGGTTGCTATGAGTTGGAATTGAGTCGATGGCACACAACAACAACGTTTGAAAAGCTCCCTAGACCATTCTAGTGAGCAAGAGGGCTGAGAGCCACTGGTCTAGAACCTAGGGTAACAACTGTCCCAATTTCCTGGGGACTTTCCTGTTTTGGGTACTGAAAGCTCCATGTCCTGGGAAACTCCTCAGTCCTGGACAACCAACGATGCTTACTGGTTACCCTACAAATCTCATTTGTCTAGTCAGTCCATAAAAAGTGGTCATAGAAATTTTCAGTAAAAATTACATGAGCGAATACTGTAAAAGGGTTGGGTAAGGGTGATCCATGATTCTCCAGCTTGCAAGAAAAGTCCAAGGCTTAGAAAGTCCTGTTGGTGTTATGTCCTGTAGAGTCAATTTCCAACTCAGAGCGATCCTATAGGACAGAGCAGAACTGCCCCATAGGGTTTCCAAGGCTATAATCTTTACGGGAACAGATCACCAGGTCTTTTCTCCCAGGGAGCCGCTGGTAGGTTCAAACCACTGACCTTTCAGTTAGCAGCCTACTACCATATAAATGGCTATAGCCCAATAAAGACCCACGCAGGTTGAAGCATCGGGTTGGTAAACCAAAGTTCTTCATGTCTTGGTCCAAAATTTCCAAATAAAACAATGAATTTATAACTCTGAAGCCACCTTCTCAAGCAATAACCGTATACACCATCTCTGTTTTCCTTATTTGGGTCAGTAACCTGGCAACTCTGAGAAGGTATGGTAATGCTCAGGCTGGTGCTGGTGCTAGTGCTGCTATCAGTACTTATATTGATGGTAGTGCTGGTACTAGTACTAATATGAATAGTAATGCTAATGCTGATACTAATGCAAGTACTACTTTTAGTATTAAAACTACTGTATTTTTATGCAAATAATGTACACCTTCTATGTTTGTTCGCCAACCATGCTCTTCTCTCTGCAAGGTATCTTCCTAAGTGCCACTATGCTCATTTCTTTTTACAAGTTGCTTTAAAAAATTAGCATAGCACGCTTACAGAAATACCTCAGCGGAAGGGCGCCGTTAGCAAACAAACGTAGAAGGCACACATTATTTGATACTAGTCCCAATACTAACACTCATACCACTAGCAGTACTGCTACTATTAGTAATACTAATATTAATGCTAGTACTGGTCCTAGTACTAAACCAATATAGGCACTAGTACTAATTAATACAAGTGCTAGTGCTAATACTGTTGCTAGCGCTGGTGCTGATACTAGTACTAATACTAGCACTAATGCTACCACTAATATTAGTACTAATGCTAATACTAGTGCTGGCACTTCTAGTACTAATATTAGCACTAATACTAGCACAGCTATCAGCACTAAACCTTGTACTAGTACTATTACTAATAATAATGCTAATGTTATTGCTAATGTTGGTACTGCTACCGATAGTAATACAGGCAGTACTAGTACTAATACTAATAAAAACTATGGCGCTAACAACGAAATGAATCAAACTCTGGTATTAATACTATTGAGCTGGGGATAATAGTAACTTCTGGAATCAGCATGTTAGGATATGCAAGTTTTATTTGTGCTTTGAGATCTTGGAAATGTTTGGGAGAATCTGACATGTTAAACTTATGATTTTAATTAAAATATTTGGGATTTAATGTTGTTTGTAGTCAAAGTTTAAATATTTGAGGAAATCCAATTTATTACATCTAGAAGTTCAGACTTTGTAAGGAATATTTAGACACTCAGGGAAACTAAGTGTTAGATTTGAGAGTCTGACTGGCTGGTATTTAAAAGGATCAACAGAAATTTTTTTTTATGTTACTGTAAAAATGATAAGATTTACAAATAAAGTAAAATTTGTAAGTTCCACTTAAGAAAAGCTACACTTCTTAAAAATAGAACTTCGATATACTGAGTATTAATTGAAGCGGGAGCAATGGAAATATCTTTGCAAACCTGCACACGCAAGCAACAGTTCAGACTTTAAAAAATCCAAGTGGTATGGTGTTTCTGAAACACGTGTGCTGGTGTAGTCTCAGAGGGGACAAGGAGAAAGCCAGGTGATTTCTGGACAATTAGAAGAGGGAAAAGGACAGAGCAGGCACAACGTATCCATCCTTAAATTGGAATGAAAAGGCCAAAAGGGGCCCCCACATTCCTTGTGCTGTGCGAACCTCCACGGCAAAATCACTGGGATGAATCCGAAGGGCCTTTTGGCAGTGACTCAGAGACCACAGCAGAGAGAACGTGATGTAAGTTTTAGCAATGAGGCAATGTATGATTTATTTTGGAAGAACTTTCTGAAGTAGTAAGATGAAAGCTGCTGGAGAGGCTTAGCAGAAAGACGCTCCAGCAAGTCAAGGATAAAGATCACTGAGACATTACTTAGAAGAGCAAAGGTAGCTAGACACATCTGGGCTGTAGGAGAGGCTGGCTCACCTAGAAGGCAGGTGAGCACATCTTGTGGGCTGGGGAGAGGTGATTCTAGACGTGACGAGATGCTGGACGCCTGGAATGGTTTACCTGGCCCAGCTCCACTAGCCATAATAGGAACATGGGCGCCCTGCAGACGTGAGGTGTCACACTGAAATGCCTCAGGTGCCGTAAACAGGGACACAGGGCATATGTTTTAAATAGGGCACAAGCAAAATATGCTGGTCTCAAGTTAACAATAACAGGCAGGTGGATTTTAAAAATTCAAAAAGCAAACAGATTAGGGTCAAGTAAAACATACTCTCCCAGCATCTTCAGACACACTTAAGAACGGGTAAAACACGGCCAAGTATTCTAAGGACGGCAAAATGAATAAGAAGGCCACAAAGAAAAGAAAGAAAATGACACTACAAATAGCAGTAATAAGAACAATATAGAGGTAAGTGGTGGTATAAAAAATAAACGGTAATCGGGGATAATGATCTGCCAGCAGCAGCAGAAATACCCGTTTAAAACCAATAAAGGTTCTTCAGGTGGAGTGAGGCTAACATTTCAAATGAAGGCAGCGGTCAAGAGAAGGTCATGGTTTAAGTGGACTAGAATAAACCAACGCTTTCCTTGCAAGTCCAGGCCTGAGGACAGGAAAAACACTTGAAAAAATTATTTGGTAAATAAAAAGAAAAAAAAATTAATAAGGGATAGGCAAAGAGCTGCACTTTGCAGACAGGAACAAAGCAGGCCACAGGTCAACGTGGACAAGCGATCAGTTAAGAACGAAGACAGTGAGGCCATACCTACTGGTATCAGTGGGTAAGACCCTGGGCTGCACTTTAGAATGACCTGGGGGAGCTTAGACAAAATACCTAGGTCTATGCCTCACCTGTGACGATTCAGTTAGAATTTCTGGGGCTTGGGGCCTGGACACAGAAAGGTTCTACAGTTCATGGGGTCATGCCGATGTGCAGCCAGGGTTGACACCCACTGATGTGCATCTCAGAGCGAGCACGTGGGGGCCCGTGTCTCCAGATGATCGGGCCAAAACAGCCGCTTGACCTGAAGCACTCCAATAATTGTGGCCAAAATCACTTCCTCATTTGGGCTTTGCAGGCAAATGACTCAATTTTCCACTTGACTTAAGGAGCTTTAAAATTCAGAAATAAGAAAGTTTTCTCAGCTAAATTCAGAAAAGAAAATGGGGAAATATGCTTGGTTGGCTTATAAAAGACCAACTATTTCAAATATTTGGAATCATTTTAAACAGAAAGCCAATGGACCGGTGTTCTTCACCAGATCCACAATTCACCCAGCCATGAAATAAAAACTATCAATACTGAGAAATAAGAGGGTCTTACTTAGCCCTGGGGAAACCCTGGTGGTGTAGTGATTAAGAGCTTGGCTGCTAACCGAAGGTCGGCAGTTCAAATCTACCAGGTGCTCCTTGGAAACTCTATGGGGCAGTTCTCCTCTGTCCTAGAGGGTCATTATGAGTTGGAATCAACTTGACGGCAACAGGTTTGGTTTTGGTTTATTTAGCCCTGGTGGCACAGTGATTAAGGGCTCAGCTGCTAACCAAAAGGTTGGCAGTTTGAATCCACCAGCTGCTGTTTGGAAACCCTATGGGGCAGTTCTATTCTGTCCCATAGGGTTGCTATGAGTTAGAATCGACTCGACGGCAACAGGCTTTGAGTTTTGGTATTTAGATCATAGCGGGCAGTGGTGGGTCAGTGGTAGAACTGTCGCCTTCCATTGAAGAGGCCTAAGCTCAATTCCCAGCCAATGCACTTCACGTGCAGCCACCATGCATCTGCCAGTGGAGGTGTGCGTGTTGCTATGATGTTGAACAGGTTTCAGTGGAGCTTCCAGACTAAGACAGACTAGGAAGAAAGGCCTGCCGATCTACTTCCAAAAATCAGCCAATGAAAACCCCATGGATCACAGTGGTCTGATCCCCAACCAATCACAGGGATAACCCAGGACGGGGAGGCATTTTGTTCTGTTGTGTATGGGGGTGCCGTGAGTCGGGGCTGACTCGATGACAGCTAACAATAATGACAACATTTAGATCATAAAATATCTACAGATTCTTTTTTTGTTTTTATTGCTGCCCTAGATCAGTGGTTGTCAATCAGGGGCGATTTTGCCTCCCCATCCCCCAGGGGACATTTGGCAATGTCTGGAGACATTTGTGGTTGTCACGACTGAGGGATGCTACCGCATGTAGAGGATAGAGGCCAGGAATGCTGCTACACGCTCTACATTGTACCGGACAGCCCTCAAAACAAAGAAGTCTCTGGTCCCAAACGGCAATAGCGCTGAGGCAGACAAACCCTGCTCTAGACAATCAGGTAACACTTCCATAAGTAATAATAACTAATACTCACTGCCTTCCAATCTCAACACAGACAAGTTTCACCATGTACAAATTTTACGCTGAATTAAAGAAAAATACAAAAGCCTCTCACAGAACATTGAACCGCTAATAAAATGATTTTGTGGGTTTACCACAATGAGAGATCAGGGCCTAGGGAATCGAAACCTTGGCCAACCAGTATGCTAAAGTGAAAACTGTATCTCTTATTTCGTTTTATTGTTGAAGTTGATTAACAACACTCAGACACACTGAGAGTCCTTTAAATGAAGACTTCTAGAGTGTACCCTTTAGCATTGGTATTAAATAAATGATGTCTAAAATAAAATATCCATGGTGATTAATGCATTTTAAACTCCCCAAATTACAGATACGTAGGAAAAATAAAGGCTTTTTAAGCTCTGCATTTATATTAATTTCTACCAAACCACTTAGGAACTTTACTCATTTTATGGAAATCAAAACAAATATGGGATATGAAGATGTTTTTCAAGATTTCAAATGGAAAGTAGAAGGCTATTTTAGAGAAAGACTTACAAATTATTAAGATTATTTATTGTAATATAAAGCAGAAAACATACTGAAATATGACTGAAGTTCTAAACCAGGCAATTTTAATAACTTCCCAAAATAAACAAAATAAAAGCAGAAAGCAAAAAACACCCAAAACAGACTGTAGAATGAGGAACTCCTCAATAGTTCCACCCTGTAAAGAAAGCCTTTGTAAGTGATAATGACAATAATAATGACCACACGAAAACCAAACTCGTTGCCATCCAGTCGATTCCGACTCATAGCGACCCTACATACAGGACTGAGTAGAACTGCCCCATAGGGTTTCCAAGGAGCGGCTGGTGGATTCAAACTGCCGACCTTTTGGTTGGCAGCTGAACACTTTAACCACTGTGCCACCAGGGCTCCATAATAATGACAGTTAATATTTATTGAGTGCAGAAGCACCGGATACTGTGCTATTAACTCTTTTTTAATTTTTGATATATATACCCAAAGGTAATTAACAAAACTTTGTTCACATTATCTGTTCTGTTGTGATCCCCTAGCAAATAATGGTAGATATCTTTACACGAGAGAATTATCACCCTCATCATCATAGCAGCTAATATTTAGTGAAAACTTATTATGGCAAGCACCGTGTTGAATGCATTATATGACTTTTCTCATTTAATCCTCACAGGGATGCCCTGCGGTAGGGTCTGGTATTAATTCATGATCTAATTTAGGATACAGTCTTGGAGAGACTGAATTGCTAATTTAAGGTCACACTTTGAGTGGCATAGCTAGGATTCCAACAGAGACCTGTTTGAGTCCAGAAAGCCTGAATTCTCATCCATGGTATTTTTACCTTATTTGTTTACATGCCTTGGAAAATATTCTTTTAATATTGAGGAACATTAACTCAAAAGAGCTTCTTTATAACTGCCAGAATATCTTTGCAATTGAGTGTTAATTCCAGAAAATGTGCTTGGTAATAAGTGAATTCAAACTTGAATTTCCTTTAGACCCTCTGAAAGAGCACAGACTTTCTCAGAAGGTGGGGTGAACGGTTGATTTGGAAGCTGCCCAAATGGTGAGTGGTTAGATGCTGAAAACGGAGTTGCCATTAGAATGGATTGGGGTTCCCTTTCACTCTCACTGGAAACTGGAGGTCAAGTAAACGTATCCTCACAGACAAACAGGTTAGCATTCTTTCTCCTCCAGAAACCACACACATCCTATGAATCTTTGTTTAAAAGGATGCATTTACTGCTACAACATGAATGAACCTCAAAAATACTATGCTTTGTGAAGGGAGCCAGTCACAAAAGACCACGCATGATATGATGAGATTTATCTGAAATGTCCACAAAAGGCAAATTTTTAGAGGTAAAAAGTAGATTAGCGGTTGCCTGGGGCTGGAAGTAATGACTGCAAATGGGTATGAGGGATATTATTGGGGTGAAAATGATCTAAAACTGGATTGTGATGTTTAGACAACTCTGTAAATTTACTAAAAATAATGGTATGTAAATTATACTTCAATGCAGTTATTTAAAAAGCGTGCAATAATAAGAGAATCAAAAGTACTTATTTGCAAATGAATGACTGAAATCACTATTATACACACAAACCTGAAATAAATCAGTATCATTATGGTATATCTTTTTCCATTCTAGACCACCTTCTTAGAAAAACAAATATATAAAGAATTAGGAAAAACACCATTTTTTTTTTTTTTACCACTTTTTCAGAATTCGGTGATTTCTGACCAAGCATCTCTTTGTGGTGAACAGCAGCATTCCACTGATCTCGATGCCAGACTTCTAAGAAATTCAACTTTCTAAAATCAGGAGTAAATAAGACATCTGAGCAACCAGCAAGATCACTGACATCATTTATGGGGCCCTGCACAAAATGAAAATGTGGGACCTCTTGTTAAAATGTATTAAGAATTTCAAGATGGCGACAGCAGAACATTAAGACATGCACGGGGGCTCTTTGAGCTTGGGACACTATGCGTGTGCCAGACTAGTGGCCACAAAACCTGTGAACAAAGGTATGCCGTTCACTCAAGAACTTCATGCTGTGATAGAACTCCTTCAACTTTCATTCGATTTTCTTCCACACGCACACCTGGAAGACTTGGTTATCTAATTTTATGGGCTGTGAGCAATCAAGGGTCCATCAATAAGTGAGTCAAGGCTGTCAGAGAGAGAATCCCCCACTTGATGAAAAACACATGAAAAAGCAGACCCAGCTATATGAATTATTATAATGAGGCCAAGAATGGGCAACTTTTCCCGGGACACCCTACATTTGTGAAGAGGGAGACACATAATATATTTTAGAAAATATTTATCAAAAAATGTGAGGACTGAACGGGGCAGTCGTATGCTGGTAACATGTTTAACAACTGACTCTATGGGGGGAAAGCCCTGCTTTGCAGCATTTGCCAATTTCCATGGTGTAAATACTCCCGCTATGGCCGATTTCAAGGCACCAACGTAAAGAAACTGAACATGGAGGTGGGAACAGCTGCACACAAATGGTTCTCCAGCCAGTGTAAGCCAGCTCCAGCACATCACTGAAATGAGGAAAACATTCGGCGCTCCAGTCAGTGAAAACACAAGACAGGCTCGAGGCCCAGGAAAAGAAATAAAATTCAGTTCTGTTCCCCATAAAACATTTTGTTCCAAGGGCTAGCAAAGACAGAAGGTGACTGTTGTTATTTACTAAAATGAGATTTTAATTCCAATGGGAAAACCATCATGGATAATTGAAAATTTACTACATAGTTATTTCCCTTCCAAAAATAATTATCTCTCTGAATGATTTCACCAAGATTGTATGCTTAAAGAACAACCAATTGTGAAAAGAGCTGAAAACTATGCCAGTGACATGGTTTTAAAAAAACAGTAATATTTATTTTTAAAAAGAAAAGCATGGCAAGTAAAAACATTTTTTCTGCTTAATCTATGAATCACCCTGTAGGAGTGCTATCGTACTAGCAACATGGCACCATTGCTCTTTACAGCAAAATCATAAGATTTCACTATTGGCTTTAGTTGCATCCAGTAAAAAATGGAAAATGGGATACTGAAATGTCAACATTTCAAATCACCACAGGCAATGTTGAGAATTGCTACCCTGAACCACAGCTCCCACCTCATGAGCACTTTAAAACCTCTTAAAAGCCAAGCAGTCCACCATTCTGGCTTTGGGCATGACACTCCGCAAGACATTTCCTGGATGATGTCTCTAAGGCGGCAGCCATCTTGCTTACCCATCTGTCAGTCTGTCATACTGTGGTGGCTTGCTGTTGTGTTGCTGGGATGTTGGAAGCTATGCCAACAGTATTTCAAATACCAACAGGGTCACCCATGGTGATCTATGATGTGGAGCTTCCAGACTAAGACAGACTAAGAAGAAAGGCCTGGCAATCTACTTTTGAAAATTAACCAATGAAAACCTTAGGGATCACAGGACCAGGCAATGTTTTGTTCTGTTGTACATAAGGTCTCCATGAGTCGGAGCCAACTCGGCAGCAGCTATCTATCTGCTTATTAAAAAAAATCAAACCCGTGGGAGTATCTATTGTTCTCCTATGTCCACAAAGTCAGTTAAGAACTTCATTCATATATATCTAGTATGAATGCCCAACTCAGTCTCCGTTTCATAGCTTTTTCTTTAAAATAAACCTCTTTTCACTGTTCAAACAAATCACAGGAGAAATTTTAAGGTATTGTTAAAATGGAATTAAGATGCCATTCTCTTTCATTGAATGCATCAGGTGATCAATACCTTTTCCCAAATACAATGAATTCTTTCATACACCTGCTTTAGGAATGCTGCAGTTGACATTTTTATATTGGGTAATTAAGTCAGAAGAAAACTATTCGATATTATTGTTAAAGTATTAAAAGGCACAATATAAGACCTGTTTAACTATTATAACCTTATATTTGTGTAACTGGGCCTGCGTATGGTATTACAAGAGGCTTTCACTTCTGTGGTTTCTTACTTTGTTTCCTTTTATCCTTGGCATCGTTTAAGGATTTGAAATGTCTTAATTTCTCTTGACCACTGGCTGGGCCTTGCAGAAAGACAAACATAAAACCAGACAGAACTGCAGGTGAGAGTGGCATATGGTCCATTTATTTTTGAGTCAAGAGGGATTAAAATTCTAGAAGTTGCCTTTTCTTTCCTTAGCCTGGAGTCTCCAGCAGCTTTTATACTTACAAGTCAACAGATTAACATTCTTGATGATTCACTGTTTCAGAATAACTCAAATTGCACTTCCAATGTTACAGCTAGAAATAATGCTGGCATTTATTTCTTTAAGCATATTTGCTAAGTGGTACTGAAACACAAAATCCGAAGGGAAAAATCTGAGCATCTACATTTAGACTAAAAAAAGGACACACACACAGAGATCTGTTCTTTCTTGAAAATAGAATTTATGAAATAGTAGGGTTGAGTGGTGTTTGTAAGTGTGGCACTGCGGGAGGGAGACAATCAATACGGATTCTGGGAGGCAAAGCTGTGCCTTGAATAGGTCATTGTTACTGCACCTGTCACCCCGAAATGGGCTGCTGTGACTTGATGTGTCCCTCCCACGAAACAGAGTCTTACGCGATTGAGTGTCATGTCCAATTCAGAAGCACAGCCTTGACACTTAGTAGGCAATCAGGAAACATTTACTAAAATGAAGACAGAACAAATGAATCATCCTCCTCAAGCAGTTTACAATCCAGTTTGGGAGGAAAGATTAGCATATATGCGAGAATTCGTCCTGAAGATGAATAATGACATCAACAGACTTGTGCAGATCAAGCTGTAAAAGAGGACGTGGAGAAACTGGAACCCTTATCCGCTGCTGGCGGGAACAGAAAATGGGGCAGCCACTTTGGAAAACCATTTGGCAATTCTTCAAATGGTTAAATACAGAGTTACCACATGACCCAGCAATTCGACTCCTAGTTATACTTCATTTCAAGAAGAAATGAAAACATATGTCCACACAAAAACTTGTGCACAAATGTTCACAGCACCATTATTCATAACAGCCAAAAATGGAACCAACCCAATTAGCCATTAACTGATGAATGGATAAACAACATTTGGTATATCCCTACAATGAAATATTATTCAGCAATAAAAAACAATGAAGGATTGATACATGCTATGACATGCATGATACATTGCAAACATTCCAAAAACCCGTTGCCATTGACTCGATTTTGACTCACAGTGACCCTACAGGACAGAGTAGAACTGCCCCATACGGTTTCTAATGAGTGGCTGAAGGGTTCGAACTGCTGACCTTTTGGTTAGCAGCCGAGCTCTTAACCACTACGCCACCAGGGCTCCTTGTTTGCACACTATGGTGAGTGAAAGAAGTCAGACACAAAAGAACACATATGATGTGTCCAGAAAAGGCAACTCTATGGAGACAGAAAGTAGATTAGTGGTTGCCTAGGGTGGGGGAAGAACCAAAAAAAAACCAAACCCATTGCTGTCAAGTCGAGTCTGACTCATAGCAACCCTACAGGACAGAGCAGAACTGCCTCATAGGGTTCCCAAGGGGCACCTGGTGGATTTGAACTGCTGACCTTTTGGTTAGCAGCCATAGCACTTAACCACTATGCCACCAGGGTGAGAACGGCAAAGGGGAAACAGGGAGTGACTGCTTACGGGTACAGGATTTCTTCTGGGGGTGATAAAAATGTTCTAAACCATGTGGTAATGGTTGCACACCTTTGTACATATCCTAAAAACCACTGAATTCTACACTTTAAAAAGGTGAATTTTATGGTACGGTATAGGAATTATTTATCAATTTTAAAAAACGATGCCAAAGAGGGTGATACAAGCTGCACAGGTTCAGTGGAGAGAGAAATATTTATAAAGTTTTGAAGACCTTTAGAAACTTCTAGAAGGAGGTGAGAATTGAGGTGGGTCTTCAGGGATGCATTGGATTTAGGCATGAAGAGGAAAACAGGGAAGGAATTTCAGATGAGAGCAAGAAGATGACAACCTGATCATTTCTTCTTGCTGGTCACCGGAACAATCATGAAAAGAAGCACCACCATAGACTGCAACAGTATTGACAATGAACTTGTGTCTTCCCCTGCTAAAAAAAAAAGCACATCTGCTTCTGTTTCCAGTGGAATTGACCAGGCAGCCTAAATGAAAACTGCGTAACCTCCATTTTTCACTACTGTCAAACCCACTGCCGTCAGGTTGATTCTGACTCATAGTGACCCCATAGGGTTTCCAAGGCTGTAAATCTTTACGGAAGCAGACTGCCACATCTTTCTCCTGCGGAGCAGCTGGTGGTTTTGAACTGCCGACCTTTTGGTTAGCAGTCAAGCGCTTCTTCCTTTTAAAGCATTCAACTTTTAGATTTCCACCCCAACAGTTTATATTAAAAGAAATCCCAGACATCCTATCATTTCATCCAGATATATTTCAGTATTAGACTCAATGTTTTACAGACACCTAACTTAACCTTTCACTGTATAACAACACCAATCCTACGACTGCACAGTATTCTATTTGTCTTTCCCAATATCTGAAGGCCTGAATTCTTTTTTTTTTATTGTACTTTAGATGAAGGTTTACAGAACAAATAGTTTCTCATTAAACAGTCAGTACACATATTGTTCTATGACATTGGTTAACAACCCCACTACATGTCAACACTCTCCCTTTTCGACCTTGGGTTCCCCATTACCAGCTATCCTGTCCCCTTCCTGCCTTCTAGTCCTTGTCCCTGGGCTGGTGTGCCCCTTTAGTCTCATTTTGTTTCATGGGCCTGTCTAATCTTTGGCTGAAGGGTGAACCTCAGGAGTGACTTCATTACTGAGCTAAAAGGGTATCCGGGGGCCATACTCTTGGGGTTTCTCCAGTCTCTGTCAGGCCAGTAAGTCTGGTGTTTTTTTGCGAGTTAGAATTTTGTTCTACATTTTTCTCCAGCTCTGTCTGGGACCCTCTATTGTGATCCCTGTCAGAGCAGTCAGTGGTGGTAGCCGGGCACCATCTAGCTGCACTGAACTCAGTCTGGTGGAGGCCTTGGTAGCTGTGGTCCATTAGTCCTTTGGACTAATCTTTCCTTTGTGTCTTTAGTTTTCTTCAGTCTCCCTTGCTCCCGACAGGGTGAGACCAGTGGAGTATCTTAGATGGCTGCTCACAGGCTTTTAAGACCCCAGACGCTACTCACCAAGGTAGAATGTAGAACGTTTTCTTTATAAACTAAGTTATACCGCTGAGCTAGATGTCCTCCGAGACCATGGTGCCCACAGAGAGGGCCTGAATTTTAAGAAGAGGATGTCCGTGTATCTTGAGAGGCAGCAGTGTCAGCTTCTGGTCATGTGAATCAAACTGGAAACCCCTTACATGGTTGGTCTTGCTAAGTGTTCGATAGTGGACTCTCAGACATTTGAGGTCATGCCTCCACTTGGAATCAGCTCCATTCAGAAGACTGTATCATGGTGTTGCATAGCAGAATGCTATTTAAAAATAACCTTCTCAGCGCATTCATCAAAATTCCAAAAATGTTCTTCTTGGCTCTGATGGCGGCATCTGAGAACAGGCTGGCCATGATGAGCGTGATGTTTGGGAAAGATCCTTGCAGAAACACAGTTCCACAGGGCAAAAGAAAGAAAGTATGGGATTCTTGGGTTTGGAAGGACATTGAAAGGTAGCTAGTCCAGGCTCCCACCCAATAAACAAATTTCCTCTGACAACTCTCAGAGACAGGTATCAACTTGGCCTTAACACTCACAGCTTTAGGTCCAGCTACCCGAAGACTGGACAGTTCTAACGTAGACATATGGTCCTTACGGCTCGGCCAAAGCCTCAAATGAAGACAGACAATATAACCTCTAGAAAAATACATAACATCTAGAACAGGGTTTCTCAACCTTGGCACTATTCACATTTGGGGCTGGATAATTCTTTGCTGTGGGGGCTGTCTTGTGCATCATAGGATGTTTAGCAGCATCCCTGGCCTCTACCCGCTATCAGGTGCCAGTACCACGAGAACCAGTGGTCTCGCGCGTAAATGGCTTTGGGAGGGCAGACTCATCAGAGCATGCGTATTAGGCACGCATTACTAATACTCAGCTAATTATTCTGATACTTTATATTTTTTAGTGTTTTTTGGGGCATCTCTTCATAAACCAGAGTACTATGCGGTGTTGATGTTCCAACAGACCACAAACTGAAACTCTTTCTGTAAAAAACAGCTCTGGCTGCAAACAGGCAAAGCATGAACATTTTAACCTGCATGTGGTGGGATTGTCATCATTTTTTTCTTACGTCCGCACACTTGGATGTGGACACTGTAGGTGATCACTAGGAACTAGATGACAATAAAAAGGCAGCCCCCATGACAGATGGGTGATATTCCAAAAAGAAGGCTTTCGATCAGTTCTTGAGAAACTCCATAAACATCTTCTCTTACAACAATAAGATAAAGGATTACCAGTGTTCTAAGCTTAATTTGAAAAATCTACGAAACCCATATTTCAGCTGAAATTTATCACACAGGCAGAGAAGAACCACAGAAAGCACTAGTGTTATCTGACTGCATAAAACAGTAGAACAATATTGAATAAGACTCTTGTGTTACCTTGAAACCTGGCACCTGGGGACAAATAGATTTAGTAAGAAAACTGAGGCAAGAGATACAAGGCAGAGATGATGTAGTTCCTGAAGAAACTGTTAAATGATTTTTTTTTAATTTAATTTAATTTTTGGTGAAAATATACACATCAAACCACGCTCCCATTCATCCATTTCTCCACATTTTGTTCAGTGACACTGGTTACATCTTTCCCATTGTGTCTACATTCTTGTTATTTCTGCTCTAGTTATTTCACCCCCATTAACTGAGACTCACTGCCCCTAAACAAGAAGCCCTGGTGGCACAGTGGTTAAAGTGCTCGACTGCTAACCAAAAGGCCACTGGTTTCAACCCACCAGCAGCTCTGTGGGAGAAAGATGTGGCAGTCTGTTTCCGTAAAGATTTACGGCCTTGGAAACCCTAAGGGGCAGTTCTACTCTGTCCTGTAGGGTTGCTATGAGTCGGAATTGACTCGATGGCAACAGGTTTGGTTTGGGTTTTTTTGGCTCCCTAAACTTCTCATCTATGCTTTGGACTTATTGCTGTCCTTCTGGTCTCATATCGATTTTTTTTTTTTTTTTTAGTATTTTATTGTACTTCAGGTGAAGGCTTACAGAACAGATAGTTTCTCATGTAACAGTAACACACATGCTGTTTTATGACATTGGTTAAC
>NW_004444098.1:4922507-4946332 GCF_000243295.1 Trichechus manatus latirostris | reverse complement strand
GTCATGCCAATTGAGCTAGATGTTCCCCGAGACCATGGTCCCCAGAGCCCTCCGTCCAGCAACTCAGTCCCTCGGGGAGTTTAGATCTGTCCATGGGGAGATTTTTTTTTTTTTAAGTACAAAACTTAAGAATGACATTCTTTACTTTTTGAGCTAACCTTGTGTTTGTTTAAAGATGACTTCAGGAGGTAGTTTCATTTCAAGGTTTGAAGAGTATCCCAGGGCAATAGTCTCAGGGGTTCCTCTAGCCTCAATGGATCCAGTAAGTCTGGATTCTTTGGGATGTTGGGCCATTTTGAGGGTTGAAAAGTTGGTGGAGAATGGCCTTAATATGCGTGTTTCACTAGCAACATACCTTTGATCATAATCTAAGTCATTTTTTGTCTCCATATAAAACAGAAAGAGCAGGAGTCTAACTAGATACATTCTTAAAATAACTGGCCAACATTTGCAAGAGGGAGGGGGCAGAAGCATGAGATTGTGGTATATCATAATAAACTGCTTCAAGTAGAAGGCAGTGAGTTGGCGAAAGAGGAGGGGAAAGGAGGAGAGAGAATTTAAGGCATACATAATCTTTCTTCCTTACCAGTCAGTGCTTCAAGTCCTCTTCACTTTTAGCAAGCAAAGTTGTGTCATCTGCATAACGCCAGGTTGTTAATGAGTCTTCCTTCAATCCTGATGCCCTGTTCTTCTTCGTATAGTCCAGCTTCTAGGATTATTTGCTCAGCATACAGATTGAATAGGTATGGTGAAAGGATACAACCCTGAAGCACACTTTTCCTGATTTGAAACCACACAGTATCCCCTTGTTCTGTTCAAACGACTGCCTCTTGGTCTATGTACAGGTTAGGATACTCAAAACTTGACAAGTGCCCAACATCACCCAATAAACAGCAAGTTCTTTGACATGATCCAAACTCAGTAATTGTTTGTTGACTTGAATGCAAACATGATTTGTCACAGTTTCTATTTTAGAATAATTACATGAAAAGACTTACATGCCAAATAAACAAATACACACAGAGAGAGAGAGAGAGATCTGGTAACCCATTAAATCTTAAAACTAAGTATGCTGTTGTTAGCTGTCATCAAGTCGGCTCCGACTCATGGTGACCCCATGTGTGCAGAGTAGAACTGAACTCCATAGGGTTTTCGAGGCTGTGACCTTTTGGGAACAGATCGCTGGCCTTTCTTCAGAGGCGCCTCTGAGTGGGCTCAAACCAGCAATCTTTCTGCTAGTAACTGAGCGTTTAACCATCTGTGCCTCTTATTCAGGATTAACTCTGTACCAGTCACTGTCCACACACTTTGTATACATCATCGTATTAATTCTGACTACAGTCATTTGAGATAGGTTTGTTGATACCAGCATTAGATGATAATACTAAGGCTCACAAAGAACTTGCTTGAAGTCACTCAGTTAGAAAGTAGCAGAGTCAGAATCTGAAATCATGCCCAATTCCAAATACAAACCCAATGTATGACATTGCCCAGAAATTTAAAGTCTGATGCCCAAGCTCTTGGCCACAACAGCACACTATACATATGTGCCTTGAATTCGTCTCATTTTAAGCAAGTATTATGAGAAGTATGAAAATTAGCTGGTGAAAACAGCTCAAGCATGCATCTAGTTTTTCCATCCATTTTGCTCCCATCTTCTTTGAACCTTTTCAAAACATGAAAGACTGTCAGTGAGTCATGCTTTAAGCCCATGCCTAATTTAAGCACAACTGAATATAGCAGATGAATTAACAAAACAGAAGACTGCTCTCTCCGTTCCGAATGGAGCAATGCATCAGAACAACCTGGGCTTTATCACGCAGGGGCCAGTGCTCTTCTAGAATGGCTTTGTCCCTAACTGTGCTTGTACAAAGAGGTCTGACAACTGACTGTCAGTATCAACTCCAAGATGCTGCCCTCGCGATACCGAGCCGTCTTTGTGAGGTAACAAACCCTGCAACTAGAAGCAAAACGAGCCTCGGACCTAAATGCCAGATCTCATGGTTTCATAAATGAGCGATGTTCAAAATATCTGTTCCACTCTTGCCTGCCTTTCTTCCCAGGGCACTATTACATAAAGGAATAATGGGGCGTCAGTCGTGGCAGGGCGTGGGAGGATGCCTAGGTTACCTCCATTATCACACACTCTATTTAGGAGGTAGGCAATTGCTATTTATATAACCCCCGATGAAGATACACCCCAGCAAATTGGAAAGGGGGGGGTCACCAAAACAAGTAGGTAATTTCACTTGAACAACTTGTACTGAGTTCCATTCTGATTACTGCCTTCATCTTTCTAGAAAAGAACAGGTATTGCTGTAAACAATAGTCTGCGTTGGATGCTCAGTGTGGGAAAACCAACGGGCTGGAATTCAAAGTGGAGGAGACTATCAACAGAGAACAGCAGCTGAATTTTACCAGGCAACACAGAAGCACGGCACCTGAACCCTCCCCACCCACGAATCCAGCAGATACAAGATCCTGACTATGTCAGAAGGGGAGAAGGGAAACCATCCTGGGGTGTCCATAGCTGGGGTGTAGGCACTGGGAGACTTGAGGTTCCTACCAATTGATCTGTAAACTTCCCCAGCAGAGAACCGAATCCAATCTGTCATCTCTTTGCTCCTAATTCAGACCCCTAAAGCTATGCTGTCCAATCTGGTAGCCACTAACCCCATGTGGCCACAGAGAACTTGAAATGGGCCAGTAGGAACTGGAATGTGCTATTTATAACGGTAAAATCCACACCAGATTCCAAAGATGGGGCATAAAAAAAAAAACCCAAAAAACTATACCTCACTAATGATTTTATAGCAATTGCATATTGAAATGGCAACATTTCAGATATATTAGGTTAAATAAACTACATTACTAAATTAATTCACCTGCTTCCTTTTACTTTTCGAGACATGGCTATTAAAAAATATAAAATCACATATGTGGTCCAAACTTCATTTCTATTGGAAAGCGCTGGTCTGAAGGCCGAACGTTCCTTACGGCGGGATTGATGCTGAGCTCAAAGGCACTTCCAAAGGCAAGTGTTGCTTGACTGAGCTTGGCTTCCTACTGGGAAATGTTAACTTCAAACATACTTGAAAATCGAAATTTCATTCACTGCCTTCTTGGCAAAACCTGTTGGATAAACAAATCTTCTGCTGCTTTGAGACATGAAAGGGGATGGTTAACAATGTCACTAAATTGTCTTCCTTTGCAGGCATCTCTCAGCCATGTTAAAGCAGAGATGAAAAAGGCTCTAACATTGAAACAGGCTCCTAATTAGGTGCTGACGTTGAATGAATATTCCGTACTGTTTCCAAAAGAAGTGCAGCTGGAGAAAGCCCAGGCCTGGCCAAGGCAGGGGAGGAGAAAATGTTGCATGTATGAGTGCAACATGTTACATATGCCCTGGTTCCACCACTCTTCGCTTTCCTGATACTACTCTCCATTTCACCGCCGCCACCTTAACTAATTCATGCCTCAGCCACAGGCAAAAGCCATCTTCCTCATCTCCTTGGCGAGCCTCTCCCGTCTTTGCTAACCTGTCTTGGACCTCACCATTGTAAACCATCCTAACTGTCCTTCATCACTCCCAATTTGAATCATTACCATTCATTTGGCTCAAGAACCTACAATAGTAGCAAGCAGGCTTCAGGTGAAAATCAAGACCACCCTTGCATTAAAGCCATAAGATATGACTCCACTTAACCCAGCCAAGCAAGAGAGTCCAAAGATGACTGTGAAAATTATTAACAGTCAAGTCTTCCAGTCTATTCAAATCAATCCTCGGTCTTTGTAAGGCAACATAGAAACACACACACACACAAAAGTCCTTTGATTTTGCATTTGTTGAATTCATCTCAAAGAAATGCCATGTAATTAGAACTCAAAGAAAATAACAATGCTTGCCACCAAGAACCAAATTTTCTTTTCTGTTTCATAAGTTTTGTGCCCCTGAAAGCTTCGCTTTAAGAAGTTTTGTGTTTGTGAGTGGTTATAATTTTTTTTCCCTAATCTAGAGCTCCAGGAAAATGTGGTCAAAGGATACTGCTGTGGGTAACCTCAGGAAGGAAAAATGTCTCCAAAAATATTTAAATAAAAGGGCAGGTCATAGCTCTTAAGACCCAGTACAGTAAATCCTCAGCTACCCTGGATCATCGAGAATGAGTCATTCGAGATAAGCACACATCCTGGATAGCCTAGGGTTTATGCTCCATCTTATTGTAAGAGCTATTATTTTTCTAATGGAGACATTTCCTTGTCTTTTTAAACTATTGAACCAGTTTATCATCTAAACATAATTACAGGTGAAAATGCAGATCAAATAAAGAACTGAATGAGTCCATCATGATATTACCACAAGAAGTGAAAGCGTCTCCAGTCATCCACATTGACAATCCATTACGACTGGTGTATCTTTTCAACATGGTGCCCAGTGTCCTGATGGGCCAAAGTATTAGGAGCTGCTGGCTGGCTGGTTCAGTGGCAAAATTCTTGCTTTCCATGCAGGAGATCAGGGTTTGATTCCCAGCCAATGCACCTCAAGTATAGCCACCACCCATCTGTCAGTGGACGCCTGTGTGTTGCCATGATGCTAAACAGGTTTCAGGGGAGCTTTGCCAGACTAAGATGGATTAGCAAGAAAGGCGTGGTGATCTACTTCTGGAAGTCAGCCAGTGAAAATCCCAGGGATCACAATGGTCCAATCTGCAACTGATCATGGGGATAGTGCAGGACTGGGCAGCATTTTGTTACTTTGTGCATGAGGTCTCCATGAGCAGGGACCTACTCAACGGCAGCTAACAATAACAAACGTTTAAGCACTGAATTGCCATGTAATCAATTTCTAGTCCAACAGTTTATTTCTATTTGGTTTATTAATAATTATAATGAAATCAACAGCAAAAGGGTAAAAGGTATCATTTCTCCTTGGGCAGATGAAAAACAGCTTAACATGAGGGAATCTAAACGTGGTCTCTGGAATCAGCTGACATGGGTTCAAATCCCAACTCCACCATTTTTGTCATCTTTGCAACCTTGGGAAAGTTACTTAGCCTCTGAAAGCCTCAGTTACCTCATTTTTAAAACTGCGTAAACAAACTCCGGAGCCCTGGTGGTGCAGTGGTTAAGAGCTTGGCTGCTAACCAAAACGGTCGGCAGTTGGAATCCACCAGCCGCTCCTTGGAAACCCTATGGGGCAGTTCTACTCTGTCCTATAGGGTCGCTATGAGTCAGAACTGAGTCGACGGCAACGGGTTTAACCGAACTCCATTAGAGAGCTGTTGTAAGGATTAAAGATTGCACATATAAGGTATCGAGTAAAATATCGAACCTAGAGTGGTTGCTGGGGGAAACACTTCTTTTTCCCATTCCTGGTCCTCTGGCAACATAAGACTAAAAAGCAATCCTTGAATAAATGAGAGCATGCAAGAGTATGTTTTCAAAGATATTGATCTTTCTTCCTTTTTAGAAATTCACAGATCTGGCCTACAGCATTCTGACCGAGCTCAATGTAAACACACACACAATGTAAACACAAACACACACACACACCAGCACCACCACCACTGCCGTCAGGAAGACCACCACACCAGTTAAATAGATGATGCTACATTTGCCCACAAACGTCCACATAAAATGCATTGTAGTTTCCTGTGGTTGGCAGCCGTAGTTGCTCCCAGCATGTTGGCCCTGATTAACGTGTGGAATATGTGGGTTTGGGGCATTCAAATATATCCGAGTTTCCAGCAAAAGGCCAGACTATGTTCATGTAAACAGTCCTCGCTCATTCTGTTTCTGTTTCCCACGACATAAAATAAACTGGTTGTCACATACATTTTGTAAGTAAACTGAGACGTTTCTTAAGTACATATATGGCAAAGCAACATATAAATAGACAACTGGAGAGCTTTTTTGTCGTAAGTAAATGGGCCTAGACACACTATTAGTTTACAATGGAAGAGACCATTAAAGTCTAGCTCTGGTTGGCTGTTTTTTTCTCTATTTTTTTTTTAAAAAGCTTTATTGAGACATAATTCACATACTACACAATGCATGCATTCAAAGTGTACAATTCAATGGTTTGTAGTGTATTTACAGAGTTGTGCAACCATCACCACAATCAACTTTAGAACATTTTCATCGGCCCCAAAAGAAACCCCATGCCCATTGACAGTCCCTCCCCATTTTCTCCCAAACCTCCCAAACCTGGGCAACAATCAATCTACTTTCTTTCTCTATGGATTTGTCTGTTCTGGGCATTTCAAATAAATAGAATCATACAATATGTGCACTTTTCTGACTGGATGTTTTCATTTAACATAATGTTTTCAAGGTTTATTCATGTTGAAGCATGAACAGAATTCATTCCTTCATTCTTTCTTATTGCTGAATAATATTCCCTTGTATGGAGAGACCACATTTTATTTATCCCGCCCATCACTTGACAGACATGTGGCTTGTTTCCACATTTTGGCTATCACGAATAATGCTGCTATAAAGACTTGTGTACAATTTTTGTGGGAACATATGTTTTCATTTCTCTGTAGTATATACCTAGGAGTGGAATTGTTGGGTTATATGGTGTCATGGACTGAATTGTGTTCCTCCCAAAAATGTATCAACTTGGCTAGGCCATGATTCCCAGTATTGTGTGATTGTCCACCATTTTGTCATCTGATGTGATTCTCCTATGTGTTGTGGATCCTACCTCTATGATGTTAACGAGGCAGGATTAGAGGCAGTTATGTTAATGAGGCGGGACTCAATCTACAAGATTAGGTTTTGTCTTAAATTAATCTCTTTTGAGATATAAAAGAGAGAAGCCAGCAGAGAGATAGGGGAACCTCATACCACCAAGAAAGCAGCGCCGGGAGCATACACCCGGCGTTCCTGAGCCAAGAAGCTCATAGACCAGAGGAAAATTGATGACAAGGACCTTTCTCCAGAGCCGACAGAGAGAGAAAGCCTTCCCCTGGAGCTGATGCCCTGAATACAGACTTGTAGCCTACTAGACTGTGAAAGAATAAACTTCAGTTTGTTAGAGCCATCCACTCATGGTATTTCTGTTATAGCAGCACTAGATAACTAAGACATATAGTAACTCCATGTTTAACCTTTTGAGGATGTGCCAGGCTGTTTTCCAAAGTAGTTGCACCATTTTATGTTCCCACCATCAGTATATGACGGTACTTATTTCTCCACATCCTCACCAAGACTTGTTATCATCTGTCTTTTTATTATAGCCACCCTAGTGGATGTGAAGTGGTATTTCATTGTGATTTTGATTTGCATTTCCCTGATGGCTAATGATATTGAGCATCTTTTCATGTGCATACTGGCCATTTGTATAACTTTGGTTGGCTTTAAAAGGCCCTCATAAAATGACCAAGGAAGGTAAATGGGGTGAGGTGTGTGATGGAAAAGCAGAATGATGGAGGAATTAGATACAGGAATGACATCTCATGGTTCAATTTTTTTCTTTCTGCTAGCACAATGAATGTCCTAAGGAATTTGTCAGTAGCTTTAATCTTGAGACCGGAATTTGTGAGCTAACTATAAATCACTTAACCAAAACACCATGAAACTCTATTCAACAAAACGCTGAAGGAAGCAGTAAGATTAATAACTAAAGAAAACAAATGAGTTAAGCACCATAACTTAAAAAAAAAATACTATGAAAATAGAACTCTAGGTCATTTGCCTATTGGTCAAACGTGGTCTCACTGGCTCCTGTGTCAACGATCAAGACTCCAGCCTGGTAGCCGGTCAAGCAAAGTCTTGAAATGACGTGGGGGTGGGGGGCAGGGGGAAGGGTGAGAGCGGGATGGGATAGTTAATGACAAAAATGGCAACCAAGTTCTAAATGCACCCTCTGTGGCAAGCAGTGTGGCAAGCATAGTGGTGAACATCTGTGTAAGTTTCACACACAGTATCTGTTGTTCTTGACACAAGTCTGCAAGGTGTCTTGTACTGTGGCTGTTGGTGGTGGTTTGCTTGTTTGTTACAGAGAAAGGCAACCAAGTGCTTTCCATGCCTACGGTGCTTCTATTGAGGCAAACAGCCATTGGGGGCTCCAGAAGCCTAAAAGTCCATCTGGGTACTGATCCACCCATGGCCATAGCTGACTGGCCCATGGGTGGTGACTGACCTAACAGTCACCCAGTCAATAAGGGCCTATGAGGAAGCGTGGTGAGAGAGTTTTCTTAACATGGAAGCTATTGTCCAAACTGAACCACTGGGATTCTCTCTGTTGCACAGTTAACTGAGATGTAGAATTGCTGTTCAGTGGATGCCCGAGCAGAAGGAGCCAGGAACCGAGAGGTCGATTTAAAGGTAGAGGGATCCCACAGTAGTTATTCACTAATTCTTCCTACTAGAGTTGACAAGATATGGGGGCTGGAGATCCTGAAGTACTCTCTAGTTCTAGTCTGAAATGCTGGTACACACATACAATGGAATATTATTCAGTTATTAAAAGGAATGAAGTATTGATATATGCTAAAACATGGATGAATCCTGAAAACATTATGCTAAGTGAAAGGAGACAGTCACAAAGGACCACATATTATACGATTCCATTTATGTGAAATGTTCAGAAGAGAGACAGAAAGCAGATTAGTGGTTGCTAGGCCCGGGGAGGGGGTGGTGGTGAGTGAGGAGGGACTGCCTAATGGATGAGGGGTTTCCTTTAGGGGGGGACAAAAATGGTGATGGTTGTACAACCCTGTGAATATATGAAAAACCACTGAATGGTACACTTTAAATGGGTGAATTATATTGTGTATAATTCTGTCACAATAAAACTGTTAAACAAATAATGATACATCTCGGGCATACAGAGAAAGGTGTCCCTACATAACTCTGTGTGCCCAGGGTAAACCATTTAGCACGCAGGTCCCTCAGGAACGCATCTCCAGCTATCACAGACAGTCTTACTAATTGTTATGAAACTAAAAGCCCATATAAATGAAGTCACAAGGTCTAAGTGACCTGACTACTAGCATGGGAGTGATAAACAGAAGTTAGTTAAAGGAAAAAAAAGAAAAGAAGTTAAATTTGGAATGGGGTGCTATCACTGTGCTAGAAAATAAAGCAAAGGAAAACATGAAAATGGGTTGAAAGTGGTTTTAGTAAAACTTTAAACAAAAATAGAATGATTTCAACAGCCCCAAGTGAAATTTCAATGTCACACAGATATGTCCACTCAAGGGCAAAATGTCCCAAGTAAAGTGAGGAAGACAAGACTATGACCCTGTGGCTGTGAGGCTGTGACTTAATTATGCAGAATGTAGACAATGGGCCTGAATCACCAGAAGATACATACATATACGTATGTATATATGTATATATGAAACCTGTGAGAGCCGGAACTTGACGGGACTGCCTTGTTTTTCTGTGTCTCGCAAATTTTCCGCCTTTGACAGGGTTCAGTCTTACCACTTTCCTATCACTCTCTATTAGTGGAAAATATTTTGAGTTTTCCTTCTCTGACAGGTTTCTGCCTTACACAGTTTCCGGCTTTCACAAGTTTTACTCTGTGTGTGTGTGTGTGTGTAATGTTAACTTTACCATAGTATAATTTATATATCATAAAATTCATCCATTTTGAGTGTACAATTCAATGATTTTTAGTAAATTTTTCAAATTGTGTTTATCATCACCATAATCTAGTGTCAGAACATTTTCATCAAATTATATAACTGGGCCTGATGGTTGCTCAGATGGGTTTTTTGTTTCTTATTTTAGAAAGTCGAATTTCTCAGAAGTCTGGTGTCTAGATCAGTGGGGCATTTCTGGGTTGACCACAAATGGATGCTTGCTCAGAACTGACTCTGAAAATTGAATTAGTAAAAAGTGGTGATTTCCCTTGTTCATTACAATTTGTTTTTGAGAGAGTGGCCTAGAAAGGAAAAAGATATACTATCATGTTACTAATTTATTTCATGACTGAGTATATAAGACTGGTTTCAATCCTTCATTTGCAAGTAAATACTTTTTGATTCTCTTATTAGTGCATATCTTTAAAACAACCTTATTGAAGTATAATTTACATATGGTAAAATTCACCTGTAAATTTACCAAGTTGTCAACCTCATGATAATCCAGTTTTAGAACATTTCCTTCATCCCAATAAGATCCCTCGGCCCATTAGCCATCACTCTCCTTTCCTATCCCAAGCCTCAGGCAACCACTAATCTACTTTCTGTCTCTATACATTTATGGAAGGCATTATATTTTCACACGCAGATACAAAATCTAGATCAAAAATGTATTTCTTCTCTATCAAAATCCTACTTCTCCACCAAGATGTTGGTGTCTGTGATGTTCAAAAATTTTAAGTAACCAACAAATTAAAAGTTGCAAAGAAGCCTCTGCAGAACAGTCCCACACATAAAATGTTTCTCCGCTGTAAAATACTATTTTAGAGCACGTGATGATCAACCAATAGACAGCATTTTACCATCATACAATAGTTTCCTCATTAAAGTCAAAAGTGTCAATTTCACTTTCCTCCAGTTCACCTCCCCGAAAACTCAAAATCTAACAGGTCAAAATAGTTTACAGCAAATATTCTTAACTTCATTTGCAGACAAAACCCCTGGATAGGTTTACCCGTTGTCGTCGAGTCGATCACCTCCAGATGTGAATCATGGACTGAAACAAGCAAACAAAACTTCCAAAAATGACATCATGTTTTGCAGCTTTTTAAGGGGTGAACCTTCTAGAAATCAAACTCTCTTTAAAGACATTTTGGAAATTTGTCACACTAGTCAAAAAGCCACTGGTTTTCTTAGCAACCTGATAACATGGTGGGCATTTCCCAGTTAATTAAGGATCTATCATTTTAAGGAACAATTATTAGTTGCGATCTTTGAATTTAATTAATGAGGGGAAATTATATAGGGTCCACAGTATAGCCCTTTGTTAGTTAACAACCAGTGGAGAAAATTCTTACCATGATAAATTTGAAGAAGTTGGCCTCTGCCATATATATATACATCATAGTTCTCCAAAAATACTGTTCCCAAACTGCCTTTTTCTACTAAAGAATTGACCACTGGTCAAAATGAAAAATACATGAAATTAAGTCATCTCCCCATAACTCTCCAGCACAGCATAACTGTGAAGGTGGATAAATCATGTTCAGTTTGGGTTTGAACCACCTAATTATTGCCAGAAAAAGGCAACACCCTTATTCAGGCCAATCCATGGACTTTGATACCAACCTTCACACGCCACAGGCCACTGGTTTCCAAATCTAGTATATTATGGCTCCCACAAAGGTGCTGACCCAACTTCTATTTTAAACTGTAATTTCCTCCTCTGGGGTCAGTTGGTCCCCACCCTCAGGGGCACCCTGTTCAGTGCCCCACCGAGCCCCTCCCATTAGAACTGAAGACAATCCCAGACTCATTCTCCTGCAAAGACCAATGAGAAGAAGACTCACGGACACTATGCTTCAAATCTAGTGGGAACAAGGGTCTGGTGAGTCCTCCACCAGCCCCTCTTAGAAGACACCAAGGTGACATTTACTCAGGAAGCTGCTAAGATCCAAGACAAGACCTGCAGGAAATGATAGCAGGAAGCCATGTTACGGAGCTAAAGCTGTTAAGATGTCTCCATTCAAAGGGTCACAAGAATGTGGAAGAGTCAGCCAAAAGAAACACCACAAAGCTTAAGACAGGGCCACATCCCTTGGCAAAACATGGGCTGCACCAGCAGGACCAAGAGCTCACTCAACTCCCTGCTCCGGTGGCTACAGCCTCAGCGAGCTAAACTATATAGAGTTTAAAGAATGGGGCAGTGGTGTTTTTAGGGTCAGCCCTTGGAGGCCCTTTACATTCTTTCCTCAGAGGGAGTTCTGGATACAGTAATGTAAAAGTCTCAAATGCATAAACAAGAACCAGCATTGTAAACCCAAGAGTAAATGACGCTTTTCAGAGTATAATACTCCACTTTGACCTGGTACGAAACGTGACGTGATGTTCATGAAAATTATTCTGCCTAGAATATTTACAAAATAAGCCATGAAAAAAAATGCTATTTTTAACTTAAAAATTCCAAAGGGTTTTCTGGTGACTTCCAGAGAACTGGACAAGCTAGTCAGGCAGGCAGGTTTCAAACCTATATAACTTATACGCAGATGCACCTTACCTTTTATTCAAGATGAGCCCTGAGAGTAAAAATGAGATACTATCTTTTTTTTTTTTTTTTAATATTCACTTAGTGCTGGACACATACCCAGTTCTTCACACATACTGGAGAATAAATGACTATTTAGTGACATTTTGGCCTTCTCCAAAGTGTACTTAACAGTACCCTCCACACCAACAATATATGTCCTCTCTCTTCTGGCTCTTATATTTATGCAAAGGAATCCCTGGATGGTGCAAACAGTTAACACGCTGGGCTGCTAATTGAAAGGTTGGCGGTTCAAGTCTACCTAGAGACATCTCAGAAGAAAGCCCTGGCCGTCTACTTCTGGAAAATCAGCCATTGAAAATGCTATGGAGCATGGTTTTACTCTAACACACACGGGGTCGCAATGAGTCAGAACTGACTTGACAGCAACTGGTTTTACTTACACAATCATAGACTTATCTACAGTGTCTGTGGTAATTGGAGACATAGCTTTAGACCAGGTGTTAGCAAACTTTTTCTGTTAAGGGCCAGACAGTAAATATTTTAGGCTTTGTGGGCCATACAGTCTGTTTTGACTACTCAACTCTACTGTAGCATGAAAGCAGCCATAGACAATATGTAAATGAATGGGCATGGCTTTACTTACAGGCAACAAAATTTGAATTTCTTATAAATTCCATGTCTTATGAAATATTCTTCTTCTTTTGATTTTTTTCAAAGATTTAAAAATGCAAAACCTATTCTTAGCTGGCAGGTTTACAAACGCAGGTCTGGCTTTGACCTGTGGACTGTAGTTTGACAACTGAGCTACCGCAATACGGCAGGCACTCTGCTGGGTATGATCACATACAGAGCAAAGTGAAAAATCAGAGAGCTGGCAACTGTCCACTGGGTTGATGGAATGGAGGAAGACAAGCAAAGGTCTTCACACTTCAAAGAGTAAATTTTGAGTGTACATTTTAAAAAATTTTAGCTTAACCATTTACATGTCACAATTGATCAAATTAACCAGCTAACTGCCAAATACTGACTGCTCTATAGGGCCGAAAAGATTAATGTATTTTTCTTCCAACTGCAAATCGCCCGATCCATAATTCCTTCTAGGTTTTCAAAGAGGAGTTCAGTTTACAAATCTTTTCAAACGAATACTCTAGTAACTAGCAGCAGATTAAAAATAATCGGGGGGGGGGGGGGCTTCTGAACTGTTTCCCTTTTGATAGTGTGAGGAACCAGAGCTGCTAAACGCAAAGAAGCAGAAGACTGGCAATTCAGTAAACCTTAATTATCATTCCGTGTATTCCTGTAGCTAGTCCCCAATCAATGCGAATCTGCGGGGACTGATATCAGTGGGAAGGCTCCACCATCCTGCCTTTGTTGTTTAATTAGGCCATAATAAAATGTATATTGACATCTATAGGATAGAAAGAACTCATTGGCCAAATAGACAAAAAAAAAAAAAAAAAAGAAAAACTGAGATGGATAGATCTGCACCTTCTCCAAAACATCAATATTTTTGGGAGAATATGATTAAACACTGTGATAGAGTGAGGGATTTGCCCCAATTTCTCATCCCTCATGCACTCATACCCTTGCCACGGCCCCATGATGGATGGAGTGTACCTCCCCACTGGCTGACGTTGGGCTCGGGCACGTGACTTGCCTCAGCCAATGGCAGGTGGATGGAGACGACCGTGTGCCAGCTTCCAGCCTAAGCCATAAGATGCCCTCATCAATTCCACTTGCCATCTTGTGCTTCTGCCATCGCTGAATTTCCCCAGGCAGATGCTGCTCTGTCAGCGGGGGGCTCAGAATAAACACACGTGGAACAGAACTGAATGAGGAGCCAAATCTTGCCGGGCTGGGGCTTGATCTCGAATCACACAGCTGAGCTTGTCCTATGTAAGCCAACACCAGCTGACCCACAGATTCATGAGAATAAATGATGGTTGCTTTAAGCCACTGACCTTCACAGTAGTTTGTTACACAGCATCAGTGTGGCAATAGCTAACCAATACAAGCACAATTCTACATTTTTGACAACACAGCTAATAAAGCACCATCTTGTCTGCCTATGTGAATATGCGTATACATGGCAAAAGCTCTTTCATTCTATAGATATATTTTTTATTGTGGTGAAAATATATATAACAAAATATTTGCCATGTCAACATATTTTTACATGTATGTTTCAGTGAGATTAATTATGTTCATCATGTTGTGCAACCAACACCACTATCCATTTCCAATGTGTCCATCACCCTGGTAATCATTAAGGAACTTTGCTCTCTATACACATGCCTATTTTCTTAGATATTTCATATAAGTGGGAGCATACAATATTGGTCCTTTTGTGTCTGACTAACTTCACTCAGCTTTGTGTTTTCAAGGTTCATCCATGTCATAGCATGTATCAAAATTTCATTTCTCTTTATGGCTGAGTAATAGTCCATTGTATGTATACACCACATTTTATTTAGCCATTCATCTGTTGATGGACATTTAGGTTGTTTCCTTTTTAATGATACTCCAAATAAAAAAAGTATCCACTAGGGCAGAAACCTCACAGAAGGCCCCATGGCTCTTCAGTGGAAGAGGCCATGACCCTTTCCACACGTTTGCATGGGTGACATGAAGTACCCACGCAGTAATGATAATATTACCCAGCAACTGGATTAAAAGCAATAGGTTGTGCTCAGTATGTCTAGGTTTGAAAAAATACTCTTCCTCTCTAACAAAGATCGAGATGTAAGCATACGGCAAAACTGTGCATTAACTGAAATGTCCAGTAACAGCGTGCCTATGTCTGCAGCAGCAGACAGCATCAGCACTTTTTACACCTTTTTTTTTTTTTTTAAATAGTGGGAACCAAATAAATGCAGGAAGTCTTTATAACTGTGTCCCGATGATAAGGTTTCGCTCTGTAGCCATCCTGAATAAAAACAGCTATTAAGGTTTTTTGGAAATGGTTCATCTTGATAAGGTTCAAACTTTTCCCCAAGAGAGGTCTATGAACTACCACTCCCTTTGGAAGGCATTAAAAACAAAAATGCACGTGTACCATGAACACCAGGGTTTACGTAACTGCCGCACTGCCCAGAACACAACACGACTGTGACTACTGCAAATACAAGCGGGTCTTCTGTTTATCCTTGTTCATAAATACTTTTGCCCATGACGAGGGCTGAGTGCCAGCTCTCATGTACCTTTTTCCAGGCCACTGCAAGTTCAACCATGCAGTTGTCATTCCTGAAATGGATGTTCCATTAGAACAGCCGTGCAAAGAGGGAGCGTAGGGCATTCATGCAGGGGCGAAACTCTCCATGTTTCTATCCGAAGAGCTTTTCTACAGAAAACACGAGAGCTGGAATCCTAAAGTTACCACAGCATGCAGCTAAAAATACCAACAGGATGCTCTTTATCTGTGGTTGTATATCTATTACGAACAACCAAATCCTCTCTAACCTCATTGTTATCAATGGAGACAGGATTATTCCCACCGTGCTGGAAGGACAGAGGGAGTAATTTAAAAGGTGTTGTCCTATGCAGCTACAACCTGTCTGTCAGTTTGTTGTACTGGGGTGGCTTGTGTGTTGCTATGATGCTGGAAGCTATGCCACCGACATTTCAAATACCAGCTGGGTCACTCACAGTGGACAGGTTTCCACGGAGCTTCCAGACTAAGAAAGAAAGGCCTGGTGACCTACTTCTGAGTATTAGCAAAAGAAAACCCTATGGGTCCCAACAGAAGATTGTCCAGTATAGTGCTGGAAGATGAGCCCCCTAGGTTGAAAGGCACTCAAAATACACTGGCCACAACCATGGACTCCAGCAGACCAACAATTGTAAAGATGGTGCAGGACCGGGCAGCGGTTCGTGCTGTTGTACATGGGGTCACCGTGAGGGCTGACTTCGACGGCAACGAAGAGCAATAGCACCTTATGGAAAACAAGTCAGTGGGGGCCCAGGATTAAGGACTGGGGTAGGAGGTGGGTGGGTGTGGCTGCAAATGGGTAGCATGAAGGAGTTCCTTTGTGGTGATGGAAGACTTCTGTATCTTCAATGTGGTGATGGATCCAAAATCTATACATGTGATAAAACTGCACACTACACACATACATACACATACATGCACATACATATACATGTATGAGTGCATGGAAAACTGGGGACATCTGAAGAAAGCCTGTGGTCTCGTTAACAGTATCATCTGTTGTTGTTAGGTGCTGTTGAGTCGGTTCCAACTCATAGCAACCCTATGTATAACAGTCCCAGCCCCACTACTTACTAACTGGGAGGTCCTAAACCAAACATAAACAAGTGTCTCAGTTTCCTCGTCTTTTAAACGAGGATGATAATAGGACCTACCTCGAAGGGTTCTTCTAAGGAGCAGATGAGATAATACATGGAGTGCACCCAGGGCTCATGGCAAACATTCAATAAATTCTGGCTACTGTTATTAGTAGTGACATCCCTGGGTGGTGCAAACAGTTAATGTGCTTGGCTGCTAACCAGAAGGTTGGAGGTTCGAGTCCACCCAGAGGCACCTCAAAAGAAAATCCTAGCCATCTCCTTCCTCAAAATCAGCCACTGAAAACCATATGGAACAAGTTCTACTCTGACACACATGGGGTCACCAGGAATCAGGGTTGACTTTGTGGCAACAGTAGTCTAAGTCAGCCCAAATATTTCTAAGACCTGTGAACCACTGACTAACGTGACTGCTATTCCTGCACTTACTATGTGCGCAGCACATGCTATATGTGGCCAAGGGTATGCACTGAAGATATGGCCGCTGGTCCTGACCTCTCCCACTCTGGAGTTTCCAGTTCTGTAGGGAATGGGGTCTTTAAAGAAGCAAGTCCAAGCAGGATGGCTATTATGAACATGGATGCAGGGAGAAGAACTAACTTGAAAACGACAGGCACTTTCTGCAGTCAAGGTTGAAATAAGAGTTTTCTCTCTACTAAGTTAACTGGTGTACAGGATGGTTAAACGCAAGTCCTCAGCTGCAACTCCTCCTGAGAACCACTTCTGAGCCAAGCCTAGGTAACCCACTTAGGTTGATGTGCAACTTTAAGGGTGAAAACCCTTTACCCATCAACCAGAAAAAGAGCTAAACCCACTGTTTCTTTTGCTTTGTTTGGAAAATAAATTAGGCTGTCCTTTAACAGGCTTTGAGGAAAAATGATACATGGCAGTTCGCATCTATAAGTTTAGACCAAAGCAGTTCTGAAATAAGTATGGAGCTCCCCAATATTAAATTAATCATAATATATATGTAAAGTATGTATAATGAGTTAATGAGTATAATGAGTTAAGAAGGAGCCCTGGTGGCACAGTGGTTAAGCACTCAGCTGCTAACCAAAAGGTCAGAGGTTTGAACCCACCAGCTGCTCCATGGGAGAAAGATGTGGCTGTCTGCTTCTGTAAAGACGACGGCCTTGGAAACCCTATGAGGCAGTTCTACTCTGTCCTACAGGGTCACTATGAGTCAGAATCAACTCCACAGCAATGAGTAGTAGCAGTATTAAGAGTAAGTTCCTTAATAGGCTTCTGATGTGAATATTCCTAAAGGCATGCACATTACATGTGGATGGAGTTGGCATAACACATTACTAGTTTAAACGTGGAAATGAAAGAACCCACAGGGGAGAGGGCTGTGAAACATTCTAAGCAATTTGGGAGTCTTCCAAGTACTTTGCTTACTTTACGGAAGACCCTAAGTTCCAAATGCCAAATAAGACACGCTTGTGATGATATTTTCTGTTTGACAAGTCTCCCCATCACCTCAAAAAAAAAAAAAAAAAAAAAAAAGATCTGCTCTTCTCTGCTGTATGCCCTGCCAGACAGATCTCAATGGATGGCATTTCTGTGGACTGGTTAGGTTTGGCCGAGAAAGAGATGGGGAATAGGATAGGTAGAACAAGAAGTTAGGAGACTTATTGTCCTGCTCCATCCCTGCTTCTCCATGTTCTGCTATTGCAGCCTTCCTCTCTGGGCACATTTCAGGGTCTCTTCCAGCTTCAGCTCTCCCTGGGCTTTGCTAGCACTAGTCCCTCCTGTGCCCTGGTGGTGGCCAGCTGGTACCGTGGTAACAGCTTCCCCACGTTGCTAATCACTGGAAGCCTCCCCACCGTTGTTGGCTCCCTCAAACCTATCCACACCTCAGTCACAGTTCATCACTTAAATCTCCTTCAGTGAAGCCTTTTTGAGCTTGCCTTCTGTTTCTGCTGGCATTCTGATTGATATACACCCTTCTCTGCCTATTGGACGCCACACGCTTGACCAGTCAGTAGCCAAAGTGGGAGGATGCCTTGTTTTTTGAGAGAAAACTGGACACTGTGTTTTACATTTTGCTCAGACCATCAAAATGACATCACACTACTCATGGGACTGTTGAAAGTCATGTGGGTAAATATTTATAAAAACAATGTGGTATGTTACCATTTTCAAATTCTTCCAACAAACTCAACATTCCATTCCCTTACTAGCCTCTTATGGCTCTGTGGCTCTAATTAAAAGTGGCACCGCCAAATTAGAAACCCTTGTTGGGTGGCACCCCACCTGGCAGAGGGAAGCCCAGCAAATACAGAGCCACGATGCTCCCCAAGCTGGCGAGATGCTTTTTGCCTCTTTATTTGACTTGCACGGACTTACACATTTCTTTACCAGATATTTCAGTGAGCTGCAAAAAGGGGCCATTCAAACAATATTTTTCAAGTGGATTCATCTGAACTTCCTTTGCCATTCCCATAGCAACTTTTCCCCAAAGCCACAACCCCAAATTCTTCAGAAAACTTCATCTCCTAAATCTAATTTAGCTGACACCTTAAACACTCAAATATTTTACTATAAAATTTCTAAAAGAAAAGTGAAAAGAGTTCGAAGAATGTGTTAAATAGCTAAAGAGAAGGGGAGAAAATCCTAACGTATTTTCATTCCAAGGGTCAGGGCATCTTTCAAAGAAACAGGAAGTTGTAGCGCCCTTAGTGATGATGATCATCTTTCAATAAACACATTAGCCTTCGACTTTGGGTGTAACTTATAGGTACTGAAACACAGCCCATGTCCACATCCATGAAGACAACGATAGCATTCAGTCCCATATAATGGCCAATGGGAGTCTTGGCTGTTTCATTTTAAGTCTGTAAGTATTCAGAATAATCGATTCTTTGAAAATAAGGTTAGAACCAGAAAATCTAAGAAGAGAGGGTACATTAAAAGATATTAAATCAATTGTATTTGTAAATGTTGGTGATCTCAGTCCAAAATTTTGTAAGTAACTAAGCTCCTTAAATGGATTTATTCCCTATCATTAAGGAACTTAAAATCTAAAACAGGCCATGCCAATTAACACTGAATGATGTGGTCAGGAGTCAAGAAACCAATCAACCAACCTGTGGCAGTGGAGTCAATTCCAGCTGATGGTGACCCCATGTGTGTCACAGTAGAACTGTGCTCCATAGGGTTTTCAGTGGCTGGTTTTTCGGAAGTAGATCACCAGGCCTTTCTTCTGAAGGGCCTCTGGGTGGACTCGAACCTCCAACCTTTCCTTAGCAGGATAGCACATTAACCATTTCCACCACCCAGGGACTCCATGAGTTAAGAAAGAGCTGGTAATCCTTGTCAATGGCAGAATAGATAAGAGACCAACCCTGGGATGCTTGGGAGACTTTTTACCATGAAGAGATTGAGAGAAGAGCTGGGAGGCGCTCTCTCCCTCCTCCTTCCTTTTGCTTTGTTTTCAGTGCATTCTCCCTGGTACAGGCAGGCCTCATCCTCAAGGACTGGCTGCTGGCCGGAAGCAGTGAGTACTCTGGCTCCTTACTTACGTAGAGAGCAAATCCGATACCCAGCAGTGAAGGCTTTCCCAGAGTCCCTCAGGTCCTTACTCGCAGATTATGAATTCTAAGACCCAGAACTAACAAATTTGATGAACTGGTTTTCCAGCTAAATCTGAATATCTGTTGCTGTTGAGTTGGTTCTGACTCATGGAGACCCTATAGGACAGAGCAGAACTGGCCCATAGGGTTTCCAAGGCTGGAATCTTTACAGGGCCAGACTGCCATATCTTTCTCACAAAATTTTGGACTGAGATCACCAACATTTACAAACAAATACAATTGATTTAGTATCTTTTAATGTACCCTCTCTTCTTAGATTTTCTGGTTCTAACCTTATTTTGAAAGGATCGATTATTCTGAATACTAGTAGTGAATTAGAGGAGCCCTGGTGGTGCAGTAGTTAAGCGCTCAGCTGCTAACCAAAAGGTCGGCAGTTCAAATCCACCAGTTGCTCCTTGGAAACCCTATGGGGCAGTACTACTCTGTCCTATAGAGTCGCTATGAGTCAGAATCGACTCAACGGCAACAGGTTTCTTTTTGTTTTTTGTTTCTTCGTTAGACATTAATAAATCAAAGAGTAAGCGAAAGTCAAGCGAGAAGGCAGAAAAACTCAAAAAAAAAAAAAAAAAAAAAGGCCCAAGATTACAATGGAGTGTAGAAGCCAAGAGCCCAAGGCATTGAGGCTTCTGGAAGGGCCACCATCACCCATCCATGGTAATTCCGCACAGTATGAAAAATGATATCCATAACTGTTATTCACATCCAGAAAAGGTAACTCACATTTTGTTGACTGCACCTCTTATTAAGCTTGTTGTTTGTTGTTGTTAGGTGCCATAGAGTCAGTTCTGACTCATACCAACCCTACGTACAACACAACAAGATACCGCCCGGTCCTGTGCCATCCTCGCAATAGTTGCTATGCTTGAGCCCATCCTTGCAGCCACTGTGTCAATCCATCTCCTTAGAAGCAAGGATGGTGAGACTTTGTGTCATTTACTTTGGATGTGTTATCAGGAAGGGCCAGTCCCTGGCCCCTCATCATGCTTGGTAGAGGATTAGCAAAAAAGAGGAAGACCCTCAAGGAGATGGATTGACACAGTGGCTGCAACAATGGGCTCAAGCGTAATGATTGTGAGGATGGCGCAGGACCGGGCAGAGTTTCGTTCTGCTGACAACAACAACAACAAACAGGCAGGCAGAGGAGAGGTGAGGGAAGAGAGATGCCACGCCACATGAAGATCACCAAAGAACCGAGAAACAGAAGCTGAGAAAAAACAAGGACCTTCTCCTAGAGCCGACAAAGAGAAAGCCTTCCCCTAGAGCCAGCACCCTGAATTCAGGCTTGAGGCCTCCTAAACTGTGAGAAAATAAATTTCTGTTTGTTTAAGCCATCCACTTGTGGTATTTCTGTTATACCATCACTAGATAACTAAGACACATAATATATCTTAATTTAAGACTTTTTGCCAATGTTTTAGTAAGGCATCAAATTTCTAAAATTTACTCTTTTAAAGGTTCTCCATTTCTCAAATCAGCTTCGATGCAAGCAGTCCTACAGCACAAAGCTCCTTAAGCAATGTGATCCAATCAGAGCTACTTCAAATTTGTTCTTTTCACCCACAAATAAATGATGACCAGTGACAAATTTATCACCGAGACACCTAAGCCACACTTTTCCCCTCAGAAAAACAAAAGAATCAGGATAAAACAAAAAGAAACACAACCATTTTAGAAAAGTGATTAGAAATACTTTTGATTACCTAAACATGAATATGGACAGTCACCATATACATACAGACTCATTGTGACCCTATAGGGAAGGGTAGAACGGCTCTGCTCCATAGTTTCCAAGGAGTAGATAGTGGATTCAAACTGCCCACCTTTTGGTTTGCAGCCATAGCTCTTAACCACTATACCACCTAGACTCCTAAAGAATAGTACACTCCAATAACCCCTTCAAGTCAACTTTTTTTTAACAACAAAATGAGATGGTTTTCTCTGATACCAGTTAGAGCTGCATTAAAGGACACACTTGTTTCCAATTGAATCATGATTTTTTTTGTAGTGTAAGTATGCCCCATGCAATATTGGCAATATGTTGCTCTTGTTAGTTGTCAAGTCTGCTCAAATTCATGGCTACCTCTATTTCGCTGACTTAAAAAGCTGGGAAGAGGACTTCCGGCAAAATGGTGCTCTAGGCAGAAGCACCATGCCGTCCCTCCACAGCAAAGATCCGAAAAACTAAGCCGAACAGAGAAAACAACAATCCTGAAACCCTAAAACATCAAATGAAGAGATAAAGAACTCAGCCAAGCACCAAATGCAGTGAGAAAACAGACAGAGAACAGAGAGCGACGAGAGATTCATGCAGCTACCAGCTAACACAGTGTGGATCCGCCATCTTGGACTCCTATCGGAGACCAGCAAATGGAGTACGAGAAAGCAGCTTCACGGAGCTTCCAGTGGGAGACAAAACAACCGGTAAATTGCGATATATGCTTTCCCATCCCCCATCCTTCTTCACCCCCACTCAGCCTCCTCTGCTTCCAGTAGCCACAGTCTCTTGGCTGGGAAGCCCACCGGTGTCACATGGATTCCACCTACCCACACGGGCCGGCTGAGTGCCATTTGTTGGCTGCTGCTGTTGCTTTTTTCCACTTCTTTTGATTTCTTCCTTACCTCTCACCATCTCCCCCACCTTTCGCTCAAATACCTGGCTCCGTGTGCCATCTTTGCTGCTTCTTGAGGGACTGCGGAGCTCCGTTCGAGTGTGGAGCTACTTCCCAGTCTGGGCTGCCACACTGGTGGGATCCCGGGGCTTTTGTTCCTTTGTTTATTTTGAATTGTTTGTTTGTTTTCTTTTCTTTTCTTGAGTTGGGAGCCCGTTCTGGCCAGGTGGTGCTGCGTGGTTTGAAACCTGCCCCCTCGTCTTGCACAGACGTGCAGAGGGATCCCTCAGAGCATTTCTTTTTTCATTGTTTTTTTTTTCCTGTATTTTTGGGGGCTTTTCTTGGTCTTTGTTTTTTTTTTTTTTAATTTGTTTTGTTTTCTTATCCCTCTTTTTCCTTTTAGTCTTTCTTCATTACTCAGTTTCTTGTCTCTCCATATCTTCCTTCTCTTTCTGTTCCCTGAATACCAGGCGTTGTATACCTCTACGCCTTCTAGCCAGGCTGTACTGCAACACCTGAGAACGACTTCCCCAGACCTTACAGCTGCACCGGTAGGATCCCTGGGAACTTTGTGGTTCTTTAACCTTTCTGATTTTTATTTATTCATTCTTTTCTTTTCTTCTCTTCCTCTTCCCCTTTCTATTTTTCTCCATGTCATAGTCTCTCACCTCTCCACTCCAACGGCAAGCTCCCCTAGCATTCTTTTTCATTTGTATGTTTTTGACTCCTGTTCCTCTCTCCTCTCTCCCATATCTATCTTAGCTCCACACATAACAATCTCCCCGCTACATCCTGCCTACCTTCACCGTGCGCTTAACATCACACCACCAAGCAGCACAGGCACGGCCTACTGGAACCTGCCCTACAATGATTACCAACCTGCCCTGGTGGCTGTAGTAAGCGCCACAAATAACCTGTCCCAGTAACTCCTCTTCAGCTAGACCTGCCCTGCCGTACCATATCTGAGTGACTGACTCTGCCGATTGGAGAAGGAGGTGAAAAGTATTGTGCCCACAGACGAGCAAACAACAAAGAACAAACAGCCAGCCTGCTCAGACATAGCTAAATTTAAAAAAAAGGGACAAAACAAACAAATCTACAATCAATAAACGAGAAAAATAACTACTGAATGCCCCAAAGACAGCAGACAATATCAAAACATTTACAAAAA